>NC_044061.1:14521378-14571378 GCF_902167405.1 Gadus morhua
TGAGTCCCTACATATATATATATATATATATATATATATATATATATATACACTGTATATGTATATGTACTGAGAAAGAGAGATAAAAGACAGATGGAGAGTGAGAGAGAGTGATTGCGACAACTAGGATATTCCCTTTGATCGCACCCATCTGTGCAACGTCAAAAATATATATAAATAGTGAACACCAAGTCGAACCCCTCTCTCTGTGTCAGTCGTGTTTATGTCCCCTGGTCCATGACGGCCTGCGGTTTCTAATTACACAGATTGATTAAAATGACCTCCCGGTTGGGTTGGTGTGTGTGTGTGTGTGTGTGTGTGTGTGTGTGTGTGTGTGTGTGTGTGTGTATGTGTGTGTGTGTGTGTGTGTGTGTGTGTGTGTGTGTGTGTGTGTGTGTGTGTGTGTGTGTGTGTGTGTGTCTGTTTGTCTGTGTGTTCATGCAGTCCTGTGTGAGTTAGTGGACGGCTGGCAGTTTGGAAAGTCTCTGACACTCAACTGTCTTGCTCCGGGGACAGGGTCAGACTACAAATGACGGGGACTGCAGTCCCTGTGGTCTGTGTATTGGTAACGTTGATGACCCCTGCCTGCAGGGCCTCGCGATTATCAACTCGCACCCAAGCAGGTTGTCGCCATGGCATGGAAGGCAACCCGTTTCCACTCAATGATCCCGTCTTGGGCAGACAAGCCGGTGCCCAGGCGGGAACAGCTGCTGTTCCGCCCGTCAGCCTGTCTAGACGACGCAGGTTCATCAGCTGTCTTCGCCACGTCTGTGATGAACCTCTGGGTGTCGCCGACCGCGTCTACCTGTGCTTTCAGAGACGTGTGATGGCTAATATGGCACGCATCAGCAGTCATCTTTGTCGCGTAAGGACGTTCATTAATTTACAGCGTAATTGAAATGTCGCTTTGTTACTTTTTCTGTCTTGGGCGGTGACCAGATCATCCCCGCCCTGATGGTCTCAAACAAACCCTCCCACGTGTGTGCACAGCGACACACAACTCACAAGCAACACACACACACACAGATAACACACAGATCAAACTAACACACGTTCATCTGACACAAATCATTTCCTTAAGCTTATAGTTTTGTTGCGATTGTTGATGTTTTCAATTTGGTAGATTTCTTGGGCATGTGGGATTTGATATTATGTTTTAACGGGCTTGGAGAGAGCTCAGCACAATAGGACTGTTTGATAATCAAGGGATCAGACCGCAATGTTGTTAATAATGTCACAAATAACAAGCGGGCAAGACATTGTTCATGTATATATATAAAGATGGTGATGAATTTCAAGATAGTGTTTTGATTTACTGGCAGACAGACTCCCACTTCATGTTTTTATTACGTTTAAATGTTGAACTCCATAGCAGCCTTCAACACTCCTACTTCGTACCGTTGACTGACAGTATGAATGCCAAAGTGACATCTGTCGCCAAAGTTCTCGTAGCTACTTCATACACAAAGAGTGTGACGGTAAGATTGTGTACATGTGTAAAACACACTTTTTGTGTACATGTGTAAAACACATGTACACCTAAAGTCTTCAGTAGTCACCAGACAAGAAGATGATTTTTTTACTGCATAAATTTTGGATCAGGAACAAATTCTAGAAAATGATTCTGTTGTTTCCAAACCAATTCACCTCTGTTCTAATCTCCAATATAATCCCAGATCTAATCTAGGACTGGCTGTACCAAGGGGCTGGGCCAGGCCCCTGGAGTCTGTATCGAGAGATTAAAACATCTCTAACCTCCGACATTTCACATTTCAAACTTTTCAATTAATCACGCTACACCCCACCCCCACTTCTCACCACCACCACAAACACCACCACCAGCAGCAGGCCTACAGTTAATTCCTTGAGGAGATGAAGGCATTAGCATGCCCTTACCTCGCTAAGCTCTTCATTTCAACAGATTTAAAACAACAATGAGTGTTGGAGCCCACAACAGGCTGGCGCTTCCTGGTTGTTCAACAAGTAATACTCTCCTAATCTCTTCGTTTTGTGTGTCTGCCAGAGAAAGCACTGCAACTAAGCCACCACCACCCAATAACAGCGAATAACTCCATTCAGCTAAAGCAGCTTAGCGATACGGCAAAATTACACATTTCACCCCATCATCTGCGGTCCACTTCACCTTAAGTATCCCATGATTGCCTCACACAAGATCAGCCGTTGCAGATGTGTTGTGTGCTTCTTATGTTCGGTAGCGTTGACGGTGGACTAATGTAGGACACAAAGACTAAACACGGCCAGCCTTTTTTGAAAAAAAAAATACAAACGAGAAATGTTCATAAAGCTCAATTAGATTCTGCATAGTTTGGGGATAATGTATTCTCTCCTGCTCAACCATTAATTGCGTGTTGGAGTGTGTTAGTGAGGAGCACCTTCAAATTGATTGTTTTGGTCACAACAGGTCTATGAGGCTGTGCTTGCATGTCGCCCCTACATACAAGGACAATTATTTAGATTGGCAGTGGACATATGGGCTGGTTAGCGAAGGTAATTACAGCGCCGCTCCTCTGCTTTGGATCCTGAAGGATAATAGAGACATTTATTATGATGTTTTGACTTTAATAAGCTTTCATTGAGACAAGTTAAATGCAGAGGCCTTAACAATCATGAATGCCTTTCGACTCAATTAGTTTTGACATTTTGTTTGAGCCTCTGCTATCAAAATCTGTTCAAAATAGACGCCATGCAGGAACGCACGTTTATGTTAAGGAAGAAAATGGCTATGTAGCGGAATCAACCGTTCGATTATACAACCTTCTTTTATTTTTTCGACTGCTATCTGAAATATATTTCTTCTCCTTTCCAGCCATCTCAAGCTAGCAAATTGATGGAACTCCTGTGTAGTCTTCCCAGCTTATCTTTTGAATTGAGTTCAACACATCACAGTGGTGGTTGTTCGAGAGGCCAGGACGAAAGCGGCACAGAGGAGAAGTGTGGTATGATTAGAATTGGTGAATTGTTGTCTTTAGTTTACAACAAAAAGTAACAGATCCTCATGATGTCATCGAAAAAACAACAAACGAGTAGTCTCATTAGTATAATTGCAAATGGAATGAGGGTTGTTTTAAGGCTATACCTGTCTATTTGTGCATCTATCTGTTTCTTTTACGGTGGAAAAATAGCCGAGAACTTCATGTTCAATTGTCCCATTAGAAAGAGAAGATTACATTAAGTTTATTCACATTTTATTTTAGTTTTTTACTCTCATCATCTATTTTGTCAATAAAACGTCTTTGACTGCTAGTAAAGCGCAATATAAATTAAATCTGTTCTTATTCTTGGATATTATTTTCCGTGTGATTGGATGAGAATGTTTTCGTATCTTTATCTATCCCACCTCCAACTCAAGGCTGGTCCTTACTTGTTTCGGTAGAGAACACTCAACAGGGTCATATAAATAATCACACCCATATCATATCTATCCTCACACCCACACACTCACACACACACACACACACACACACACACACACACACACACACACACACACACACACACACACACACACACACACACACAAACACACACACACACACACACACACACACACAAACACACATATTTTTACCCACACACAATACATGATTAGCTACACAAAACACACACACAAAACACACTGTTACCCTGCTCACACAGACACACGTCTGTATCACACAATAGCTAATGGTATTTTTGCGATTGTTGATGTTTTCAACTTGGTAGGTGTCTTAACGGCCTATGTAATGGGCGTGTGGGAGTTTAATATTATGTTACGGGAATAAATGGAATGGAAAGAGCACAGCACAACTGGTAGGACTATTTGATAAACAAGAGATCAGAGAGCAATGGTTTTAATAATATCCCAAATAACAAGCTTGCAAGGCAAGCATGTGAATGTATCTCCGTCCCTCTACTTCGTCATTGCTATTCTCTATTTGTCGTTCATTTTAAAGAAATCTCTATATTCTATGCATCTCTATAATCTTTTTGTCACTACATTCAATCCATCTTTCATGTATCTCTCTAAATACACTCAATCGTTCGATCTAGCCTCATTTATGGTCCGTCCATCTCTATATTTCCTCCATCTTTATTTTGTCTTTTTCTTTCGTTCAATCATACTAGATTCAATCCATCTTTACATCCTTTCATCTTTAGATTCTATTCATCTTTAAATTGTATTTAACTTCCATCTATATATTATATTATATTATATCTTTCTCTATGAACTGATTTTCTACATTTAATGTTATTCTCACCATCACTCCCCTGGGTCTTCTGGGGGTCGTGTGGGGGTCACGGTTGGTCATTAGGCCCCTACTAGAAAAAAATCTGTTCCTCCATCCCTCATGATGACCTCTGACCTCAGCTGGGCCGCTCCTCTTCTCCTGGGATGATGCAGCCCCTATAGCCATTTCTCTTTCTCTCTCTCTGACCTCCACTCTTCCCCTTGCTCTCATTCACCCTTTATCTGTAATTTTAACGTATTTTCTAACACACCCTCTCCCTGACTCTATTGCTCTGGCTCTCTCTGCCTCTCTCTCTACTATTTCTGAGAGACCATCTGTCTCTCATTCATTCATTCTCTATTTGTTTATCTCTCTCATCCTCAGTTTATATATCTCTCTCATCTTCCACCTCACTCCATCCCTCACACTCTTATTCCTCTCTCCCTCCCATTTTATCTCCCTCAATTTCTGTCTAATCCTCTCTCTCTCTTTCTCTCTGTTTCTCTCATTCTCATCTTTCACTCATCCTCCCTCTCACTCATTCACTTCTATCCCCCCCCCCTCTCCAATCAGTCCCAGGGCATGCATCAATGTACTCTACGGTGACGAGTAAGCGATAAGGATGGCGGGTCACATGATCGCTCACGATGACAGCGTTTTTCAATGTCACCTTATTTTGTGCTTCGTTGTTAGCATGACACCAGGGTACAGCACTTTTTTGTTTACCTCTGCACATGCTGCACTTTTATAAGCCCGCCAGAGTAGCTGGCTACCTCAAGTCTCCTTTGGAGGAGACGTATGTACCAGCAAGTCATCCTCAACCGCTGCGCTAAAACCTGCCAGCGCTAATAAAGTGTTGTCTCACTAACACAGTTATATGGGCTAGCCGTGCACATGAATGTGCATGTAGGGCTCTGTGTGTGTGTGTGTGCATGTGTGTGCATGTGTGTGTGTGCGTTTGTGTGTGTGCGTACGTGTATTTGTGTGTGTGCGTGCGTGCGTGTGTGCGTGCGTGCGTGCTTGCGTGCGTGCGTGTGTGTATGTGTGTGTGACAGTGAGAGAAAGAGAGTTAAAGTTCCTGATTAAACATCTGAGCAGCTGGAAGGGCCTAGTCTGTCTTCTGTTTAGAGGTGTGAAGGCTGAGAGGAAAATGTTGTCCTCCACATTGTGGTCCTTTTGTTAGGAAGCTCACTGAGACTTTTTTACTGCCCGGTCTCTTGAACGTTGGGTAGCTCCAAATGGAAGTCCAAACTGAGTTGCAAATAAACAGCTGATCGTCTTTTTAATGTATTTTCACTGCCTAGTCACTTAGCTTTGACATTATCCAAAGTGACTTACAGTGAATTTACAGTCCTGAAAGAGAAAGTATGGTTACGGCATCTTTCTCCAGGATGCCTACAGGTAGACTCTGGACATGGCGATCGAACCGAGTACTTATTGGTTGAAAATCACACACCCTTACCACTAACCATTTCCTCTCCCCCGCCCCTCTCCCACACGCACGCACGCACGCACGCACGCACGCACGCACGCACGCACGCACGCACGCACGCACGCACGCACGCACGCACGCACGCACGCACGCACGCACGCACGCACGCACGCACGCACGCACGCACGCACGCACGCACGCACGCACGCACGCACACACACACACACACACACACACACACACTGCGAACAAAACACTGCTTTCATAAATACCACAACAAGCCCAAAGAAAGAAATTAACGTCATTTAAATGTCATTCAAATGTCGCCTACACGTGTCATTACATGTTTAGGCTACTCTTAATGCTTTTATGTATTTGGAGATAAAGTCATCGATCATTAACCCGGCTAATACGACAATAATCTCTTTGAAGCTTTTCTGCAAATGTCAGTTCACAGTAATGTGTTTTTCTAATAGCCAACTAATGTGGCCGTGGATGGTTAGGTTATTTTGCCTTATCGGCTGGTTCACAGGCAGGTCTGATTCCAGGTCTGATACCAGGTCTGGTAGCAGGTCTGACACAGAGTCTCATACTAGCTCTGAGACCAGTTCTGCTATGAGGTCTGCTACCAGGTATAATACCACAGCCTGTTCTCCTACCTAAACAACAGATTATGTACTTGCTCATTATGATCCAAAAAGTTCATTCCAAATGTTAATTTTATAAATACATTTTGTTTAACCAGATAATCATTCCATATTAATTATACTTAAAATGTGCATTTCGCTCATAACTTTTGCAATGAGAGGTCTGATTCTCAAATATCTGTGTAGGATCGGTAGGGTGGATGCCAAGGAAGTACTTCAGCTGAAAAACTTGGAAGGGGGCTCATACCATGTATGAACACAGGGCACACATGTAACCGTTTTAGACAGCTGTATGTAGGCCAGCCTGTGTGCATGTCTTTGAGAAATTCTTAATTCTTAACTTGTTTTGAAGCTTGTCTACATCACGCATTTTGTGACCTTGACATATAGTGGCCCCTGTGCAACATAGTAGCGTATTGTGCTGCATGACACAACGATTTGTGCTCGTAGTGGTGCTAAATCATGGTCGTTATGTTCATCTCCCCTCACCAACACCAATAAGGAAGACGTTTGTGGTTGCACTTCTTCCCTGTGTTTTATTCACTTTTTCATTCCTTTGTATTCAGACTTATGCCTTATTTTGACTTGTCGGTTAAATAAAAGTAGAAGTGATGATTAAAGCATGAATTATTAACACTTCTCTTGAAGTAAAAGTCCCCCATATGACAGTTATAAAATATTCACATCTTCCACAGCCTTTTCCCCCTCTGCTGCTGCTGAGGCACTGAGCCAAACCCAAAACAACACAGTGTCAAGTAAGGTAAGTACCATGTAACCGTCACATGGAAACTACCATGTAATCTTCCCCCAGTTTGGTACCAGGTACAATGCCAGGTCTGATACTAGGTCTGGTACCAGGTAAGATACCAGGTCTTAAACCAGGACTATATAGTCTCACGGTGTGATAACGGTGTTTTAGTGTATTTGCAGTGTCTATATGACGCATGTAGTACACATGTATGCTAGTATTAGAATGTATGTAAACATATCTGATACTGACCCTACATGTATATGTTTGTTGCAGACAACCTACATGTATGCTAGCCTTTGTGCATTACTTTGAGCTGCTCTTGACCTGTTTGGAAGCATGTCTACATCACGCATTTTGTTATCTTGACTTATAGCGGCTCCTGTGCAACAGAGTAACGTATTGTGCTGCATGAAACAAAGCTTTGCGCTCGTAGAGTCGTGCTAAATTCTGGTTAGGCTAATCTAACCTTAGGTTCACAACACCTATAAGGAAGACATTTGTGGTCGCACTTCTCTCCTGTTTTTTATTCACTTTTTTATTCCTTTTTTTCGGCCTTGTGTCTAATTTTGACCTAATCGGTTACATAAAAGTTCAAGTGAAGATTAAAGTATGAATAATTAACGCCTGCAGTTACAGTACCCCATATGACAAAATATCAAATATTCACCACTTCCACAGTTTTCTCTCTCTCTGCATCTGCAGGGGAACTAAGCCAAACCCTTGACAACATAGTGGAGTATAGTATTAGTACCATATATTTTTACCTGGTAACTAACATCTCACCTGCTAACCATGTAAATATCACTTGATAACCATCATGTAACTATTAACTGGTAACTACCATTTTACCATCACCTGTCTAATAACTACCATGTAACAATCACCTGGTTACTACCATGTAACCATCACCTGGTAACGATGTACGTATCACCTGATAACCACTATGTATTCCTCACCTGGTTACTACCATTTTACCATCACCCGTCTAATAACTACCATGTAACCTTTACCTGGTTACTACCACGTAACCATCATCTGGTTAATACCACGTAACCATCACCTGGTTACTACCATGTCAACGTCACCTGGTATCTGCCATGTAACCATCCCCTTGTATCTGCCATGTTACCATCACCTGGTAATGTAACCATAACTTGGTCTAACTATGTTACCATCAATTGGTAACTTGTGTCATCACAACCCCACTGGATATTCAAAACAGCTCTCTGTCTAGGCAGGAGTCGAGACACCTGAGTGGTAACAAACCACAGCTGGCAGGCAACTAGCTTCCGGCCACGTGTGCAGTGACTCACCTGGATTCCTGGCAAGCTCTGGTCCTTCTCTCTCTTGTTGAGGGATAGCCCAAGCGTTGGGGTAAATGGTAGCCTGTCCCGTGTTATTGTTTGACATATAACATAGACGAACACTTGACAGACATACACAACAAAGGAGTGGTCACGTTCCCTGTAGGAATCCCTAATCCTGGTACTGTCCTTGTATAAGGGCAAATAGGTTTTACGTATGCCGCGTTTCCACTGTGGGGTGCGGTACGGTTCGGTTCGCAAAGGTACGGTACGGGTTGCGTTTCGACAGCCAAAAGTGGGCGTGACCCGGACTGAGCTGTACTCGTTTTGCCCTCGTCTTCAGTACTCCTCCGTTAGGGTACTGAGACGCCTGAAAGGGTGCCGGAAAATTCGAGCTACACACCCCCTCCGTTGATTGGTCAACAGAATCGTCACTTCCGGGCGACATGGGGATAAAAACAAACAAACAGTATCCGCAAGATATTATTATGGACAATGGACATGTCACGCAAAACATTAGCTTGGGCGAACAAGGAGGTGGAGACGTTCCGAAACTGTTGCTGGACTACTTCCCTGGTAGTCTGGCTGAACGGAAGTGGACAGCGTCTATTGCCTAGCGTCGGATTTGGCCGCGACTCCTCCCCTTCCGGTTTCTGGCGTTCCCGTATTGTGCTCCCCCTCACACTCGGAAACTAGGCAGTATGGCGAGTTTTGAAGAGGACTTTGACGGCGCTGTAAAGTTGGCATGTTTGGCTCTTTCCGTCGAAAATTGCAAAGAACTGCAAAAGATTTGCTTACAGCATTTGCTGAGGAAGAAAGATGTTCTATTTTGCATGGACACCGTTGCTGCTTCCCGGGCTTAGCCCCGCCCTAGACGATTGTGATTGGTTTAAAGAAATAAAAACAGGCCCGCCCAGTTTCCCCACGGATAGACGGCTTGAGGTAGCGTGGCTCCAGACCATTCTACTTGCTGTAGTTTGGTCTGGCTTTGCGAGACTACTTCCATTGTAGTTCTTGGTTTAATGTGACGCGTTCCTCTTTTCCATTGTTTTTATTGAGCAGGCTACACTGTCGCGCAGCTATTATGTCCCGATGTTTACGTAGCTGCCGCGGCGACCGACATCCGGCCTGCCATAAAGGGGTACTGTCGCGTTGGAAACGCGACCTCGGGACTGAGCTGGCAACATTATGCATGCGGCCTTAAAATAGCATCTGAACCACGCGCCACTGACTTTAAACCTGGTTTTTGCGGGTTTATGGCGCAATTGTTTACTGAAACTGCAAAATAGCAACAGGGAACGTTTGCTCCAGAACACGCCTCCTCCTTTCGCCGAACCGCCCCTTGGGGCGCAAGATCATTCCCTAATTTACAGGCACCTGGCGGTGGAGGGAAAAGAACGCTCTGCGCCAGTTGCAAACTAGCAACGACACATGCGTCAGTGTAGAAAGTCAATTGCGCCGGATGCAAGATAGGGCCCTATATGTGCTCTGCCTTTGGCTTACAGGTTGAATTGTGTAGTTGGCATCAGTTGAAGCAGCAGTTCAAGAACAATATCTGGTGGGGATGGAGGTTTAGACGTGCCGTTGTATGTGTGAATGAGAGGCATTTTATGCTTCATGAATGCATTCCTTTCAAACTCAAAAAAATGCATTCCTTTCAAACGGAGAACCATTAATTATGGAAGACGGAGCATTCTTCCCTCTGCGGTCACAAAAGCATTGGGAGATCAAGATCCTTTGTCAACTCATTGTCCTTTGATTCCTGTGTATGCTCATCTTACCCATCATACAGATGTATAGAAATAAATCTTACACCTCGTACAAACTAATCCACATATATATACAGTATATATATATGCATGTACATGGAATGTCTTTATGTTGAGATAGCCAGTTATTTGTTTTATCATTCTTAAAAATGTAATTAACAATTCAATAATATTTTCTTATTTTATTTGCTATTACTATTGGTAGGCTATTATTGTATCATGTTAATGAATGCCAATCGTAATTGTTACATATGTATTCATATAATGAATATATTTATTGCTTATGATACTATAATGCAACTAATAATACTAATAATAACACTTACGCTACTAATATTAAGAATATTAAGGATCATAATCATAATAATCATAACAACATATGTGAACAGTTTCCCAATAGTCAGAGTCCTGTTATCTTAGGCTGTTATAACTCTAGGTTTCTCTATTGATTGACTCTGAAGTGAAAAGGACACCTCGTGCATGTTAACTTTGGTGGACCAGGTTTTCGTTCGGACGGTCCAACGCACACCTTGGCCAGTTTGATGATCAACATGGAACCAAGGCTATCTGGCCTTGGGTGTCTGGGAGAAATCACGCTGTCTGGGAGAAATCACAAAAGGCTCTTACATTACAGTCACATCGCACTGGCTGTTAGCGTCGGTTGTTAGTTTTGACTGTTAGCGCCAGCTGCTACTTTGGTTATTGTTGAGCAGAAATAAGCATTTCAGAGCACAGAGAAATATTCTGACGCAAAGACATTCCTGTCCCATAAGATAACCCTAAAACTATCTTTAGCCCTTACCCTGGCAACAGCTCCTACTCCTAGCCTTGGAACGTAGCCCTTAACCTGGTCTTTTCACTAGCCCCCTAACCCCATTAACCATAACCGTGAGCCCGTAAGCATCAAGCTAGCCATAACAACCACCGCCGTGGACACAATCACCTGGCGAGAGAGAGAGAGAAAAAGAGAGCGAGTGGGAGAGCGAGAGAGGGAGTGAGGGAGCGAGAGAGCCAGATTTGAAACAGCCTGAGTCTGAAATGCCATTGACAATTTATGACTCCCTCTCCTCGGCAAGAAGCCAGGTGATTGGAACGCAGTAAAGCCAGGCAGCTACAAAACCGTTTTCATCCTGGCGTCTTTGAATTCTGGATTAGAGTCGGTCTTTAAAGGACAACAGCTCCGCTATCATGCCTACTACCCATTCCCAATCAAGGTCTCCACAGCACGAAAACCTTTCTTCGACCATGGTCAGTGAGAAGAAACTCGGGGTTGAAATCGACTTAAGTTGCTTTATCTATAGCCTCCATGTGTATATAAGACTTGAGAGAGTAGAGACTGGACTTTATGTGGGTTATTAATCATGGTTCCCCTCTGCAGAGAAAACAGGCTAGGACATGGTTATGGATCATGAGCCATCAAGACCAGGAGAAAATTATCTATTGGTTCAAGGTCATTTTGTCCTTGATGCAACTGAACAGACTGAAAACAAATCACAATTGTTTCCTTGAGAATACAAGTCCCTTCCCCTCCTAAAACAAAACCTGTGGAACATATATCCTTGAAAGGGCTGAGAGTTCAAAACAGCCCTCATCAAAACCGTAAAACAAAGGATGGTTTGCAAAATTTCCTTTCCTTTTTTGTGTTTCATAGTATTCATAGCAACAAAAAAGAAAGTTCTTTACCCGGATTCTGGTCCCGAAAGACAAGCGAAACATTTACTCTCCTTTTTTATGTGTCATAGTAGTCATAGCAACAAAAAACATATAGTTCTCAACTTGGATTCTGTTCTCTAACAATGACAAGGACTTCTGTCTTTGGTCAAAACGTTGTCGGATATCGCGAATATATTATAACTGCATAAAGGTAGTAAACCTTGAAACAGTAGAATATCTGTTTTACTGAATATTTTATGGACTTTCGATTTTCTGAAGACCTAACTTCCATTGTGTTTAGCATTATTCCCCCATTTTTTTCCTGACACACAGTCAGGGAAGGGTTGATAATCATATGGATTATGAAAGTGCGAGGAACACAAATTTGCAGGCTGTGTTTGCAACTTCTCTGTAAGATTGACAGATATTTCTGAAAACGGTAGGGTGGGAAATACACACATTCAACTTGTATTTCTTGAATCGGTGGTGGAGGTCGTTGGTGAGATGAATCTCTTTGATTGATTGCTCAGCGATTCATTGCCTGAGAAGAGAAATAGGAACGACTGCATGAAAATTCATTACTGCATGTTTCACGGATACATATTTCACTTAGGATTCTGTCATTGTTCCCCTGACTTTACCTTTAACCAGAGAGGTTGTATTTGATGAGGGGTGTTGTTGTTAACATGATATTGATTAAGGCATCTTCTGGTTTTTCTTCTCATTCCCCCACTCATTCGCTAAGAAATATATATTCTTTATGTAACATATTCAAAATTGAACTTGAACTTGAACTTGATTCCTAATATCAGTAATTCCTTTAACTCACGCTCTTGACGCAGGTTTCTAAACTCACCTTTTGCCTGTCATGCCGAAATCCATGATTTAACCAATTGCAAAATATTTGTCTGCGCCTCTTCTTCTCTACTTCCCAGACCAAAAGCGAAGGTTTGGTCAATGCAATGAGAGTTGCAACAGTCATGAGTGATGTGGAAATTTTAAAAGTTGGTAAACGCTAAGCTATTTTGCTTCATTGATACTGGTAAGCTTATAAAAAATGACTTGAAAGTCTGCCCTAGTTGTCTGCAGTTCTTTGTCGCATGGAAGAGTAGAATACAACCAGCAGAATGGGAGAGTCTCTCACTCTCTCTCTCTCTCTCTCTCTCTCTCTCTCTCTCTCTCTCTCTCTCTCTCTCTCTCTCTCTCTCCCCCTCCCTCCCTCCCTCCCTCCCTCCCTCCCTCTCTCTCTCTCTCTCTCTCTCTCTCTCTCTCTCTCTCTCTCTCTCTCTCTCTCTCTCTCTCTCTCTCTCTCTCTCTCTCTCTCTCTCTCTCTCTCTCTCTCTCTCTCTGCCTCTCTCCCTCTCTTTCTCTCTCTCTGTCGCTTGCCCGCTCTCTTTCACTCATCTGATTGGCTGAAGAGCTTTCTGCAACCACACCATCAGTTTAGAGTAAGTGAAGCATTTTGTCTGAATGGAAGACATAATCGTTCTCCTATGGACGCCAGGCCGCTACCCATCATATCAAGGGATACCAAGGCCAGCAACACAGCACTTCCAGAGTCGTGTCATGACGGCACGGGTATTGTGACAGTTTGTGGAATCACTTGCGAACGCAGGGCCAGAGTTGATCATCCGGTTCCCTGCTTGGTGCGAAAGTGATTGGCAAGGCGTCCCTTCGCAGGCTAGAAGTCATATCTAGTTGCCCCCTCTCCCTCCGCCTGCAGATCTGTGCTGCATCCTAAAGACCCGCCTCGCTCTCATTAGTATCCAGGGGATGGGCGCAAGCAGCGACCAGCGGTTGTATTTGCATTCCAGCATTAACACCTGCATTCTAATGCTGGAGCAGAGAATAAACAGGAGTTATGGTTTCCATTACCATGTTGTACTGTATTCAAACCAGCACTGAGACTTCTCTACACGTCCACACAGAGACATTCTGCGAGAGCAGCTGTATGTTTGACTGATTCTGTAACCCCCACGTCTCCTGAAGAAGCGATGTAAACAGGACTGGATGTGTAAAACAGGTTTCCACCATGGATTTGGATCGTTACTGTAACATCCTGCATACATATACCCTGTAATAGTGTATAAGTTCTACTAATAAATTGCAAGTAGAGTGTTTCAACACTATGTGAACAAAGTTAGTAGTTTAGCCAAACAACTTAATGTAGAAAGTAAGCAGTAATCACTTGTAGTGATGGTCTAAATTGGAGATTTTTTAAAAAGTATTTGATATGTATTTTGAGTATGACAACCATCACGGGAGCTCGGACAAAGGATGGGACAGCATGATGATGAGGAATACATATTGCTTTGATTGGATGTGCATTGTTGAACTTTAAGGTTTATGATGCTGATCGATTTTACCAAGGATGAATTGTGTTCAGATTAATTTGAACATGTTGGTGGCATGAATCTTTCTGGATCTGCATGAATTTAGATTGAGATTTTTGTAATTGTCTAGCAACAAGGTGATAGTTTAACAATAAAACACTGAAAAAGCAAACTGACAAACGGGTTGCAAACCAACCTGTTAGAGGACATTGTGAGTCTGATTCTACGCTGACAGCTTCCAGCACAGATTTAATAAATCAGCCCGTTCTCACGCTGTGTGTTCACATGCATTTCGCTGTGCACGTTTGTTCACGTCAAGAAGGAGCTGAAAGTCACTGTAAGTCAACTGTACACACACCCACACATGCACCCACACACACACTTGCACACCCACACACCTACACACAAACACACAAACACACACACACACACACACACACACACACACACACACACACACACACACAAAATCACACACACACACACACACACACACACACACACACACACACAGACACACACACACACACACACACACACACACACACACACACACACACACACACACACACACCAACACCTCGGTCAATACAACATACAACACAAAAATCTGTAGTTTGTACACATGTATTAATTTGACCCAAATAGGCTCTTTGAGACCATAACCACACCTCTGTGTCATAATACCTTTTGTGTTTTCCAGTGTTCCAGTGTTCCTGTGTTCAGCTGAACTGGGACAGAAAGACTGCAGAATTGTAGTGAATCCCTGATGTTTGCTGTTGGTGCTTGTGACCGGACTGATGCCAAATGTTTGCGCACGACATCCATACCTAATCATGGACTAATGTGTATCTTATGAGGACACCCTTTGAAAATCATTTGTAATTCTGTCCCTGTGGACAGTTACAAAAAACTAATCAGAAAATTATGTTTTCCGGCTCATGTTGGTGAGCTACTGAATCTAGCACATTGGTAGTGCCGGCGAGTGTGGATGTGGTATTCAAGGGCAGGCTAGACAGGTGGTTAGAGTTTGTGACTCACAGACCAATGATTCTGGTTATAACCCCAGCATAAACCTTTTGGCATTCCAAACTTTCGTTTTAATGTTACCGCTGTAAATATGTGTTTTCTTGTATGTTTGATCGAGCCTTTAATGTAACGATATCTGCCCTGTGACTAGGAATGCCAGACATTATAATCAAATGCACCATCTTCTCATTGAGACTCATGTCTTTTGACCCTGACAAATTAACAAAATGAACTTATCTACACTACACTATATTAGCTGTAGTACTAGTATATGACCATGCTGTGCTGTGGCTGAGTAATGTTATGGTCCCAAGGTTAAGAGGTTGTTATAAACAGGTACAATGAGCGAAAGTGGACTCCAAGCTAGTGACCATGTCCCTAGGAAAGCAATAGTCACTCTAGGGATTGTGGGATATATTAAGAGAGGAGAGGATGATGAAGAGGTCAATCTGAGAGGTCAGGACCTCTCAGGTGATGTTGTTTACTGCTACTAATGTCTTGTCATTCTGACCAAGCATCGGACCACACCAGGAAATCCCTTACCTCCTCCTATTCTTCCTCAACAACTCCTACCATTCAATTAATCTATAATCCTCTCATGCTTTCCTCCCCTGCTCTCCTTGCCTCCCTTCATTTCCCCTATCCTTTACTCTTCCCTGGTCCGCTTCTCCCCTCCTCTGCTCCTTGTTTCCTCCTGCGTATTCCCTACACCAGGGGTCTTCAACATTTCCAGGACAAGGACCCCCAAACTGATGCAGAGATGGAGCGGGGACCCCCTACTTCTATATCGTATAAAATTGTGTTTTATATAACTGGTCCTATAGTGCCATGTATATGTACCTCGTTATTTTGCATTCAATACTAAGATATTCAAATAATACACAGGTTCATATATTCATGTTTACATTTTAAACATGCAAGGTACAGTGAGTAGGGTGGCCATGCCATGCCATTCATAAACATAGGATAACATAATAAACTGATACCTGCTAAGATCAACAATTTCTGTCAATGGCATGTAACCATGCATAAAGCAATTCAAATGAACATTTTTAAAACATAAATGTGGAGAAGAAAATTAGTGATGTTTGTTAGTGTCTTTCTTACCACTCCGCGGACTATATCTCTGCTTATCGCTTATTTTCCCAATAATGATCGGCGTTCTGTACATTAGGCCTATCTCTTACATAACTGCACAGTCTCTCTCTCTCCCGACAGTCTTCGCTGCGCACTCTCATCCAAATAGGCCTACGTATTGTTTGCGGCGGAGGAGGGGGTAGATATTAAGACCGGACGAGAAACTGACGTCGCTGTGCTGTCCTTCTTCTTAATTGAAGGAGCAGGCAGAGAAAAGCGCTCTCCTGCTGGGCTTTCATTAAAATCAAATACATAAAAATGTCGCAGCCAGTCGAGATGTGTCAGGTGTGCGCGTGATACTGTACGCTTACCACTTTTTTAAATACCATAGATAAAGTGCATTCGGATCACATGATAGGAATAGATCTATTCTGATTAGAAATCGGATCAAAAGTGTCAATGTAAACACGGCTTGTGTGTTGGATTCATGTTAATATTTATTTAAAGACATTTCAATTTGTGGAAAAAATTGCAGAGGGGAATATAAAACAAATGTCTAATCTACCAAAACTTGTTGACCCCCTGTTGAAGACCTCCGCCTTACATCATCATTTAGAAGCAGGGGTAATACGACACATTTCTTGCGTCGTATGCCTACAGGTTGGACCGTGTGGTCATTGGTTGTGCAACCCGCAACCTTCTAGCTGAAAGTAGACCAGCGTAAGAGCAACGTGACGCTTGTGGTTGCTAAGAAACAGCGTTGCTGAAGTGGAGAGGCAGGTGGAAAACAACGGAGCAGGAAAACAGTGAAGAACAAGAAATGGGTGCAGCGTGGGACTTCTTATAGAGAGGGAGGGGGTGAGAGAGAGGGAGGGAGACGGACAGAGAGGTAAAGCTGCGGAGTGTGTATGTTTGTGTGTGTGTGAGAGAGAGAGAGAGCACAGTCCACAAGTTTATTCGAGAGAGATAGAGTTTGTGTGTGTGAGAGGGAAATATAACCAGTATGAAGTAGGTGGTGTGTGTGTGTGTGTGTGTGTGTGTGTGTGTGTGTGTGTGTGTGTGTGTGTGTGTGTGTGTGTGTGTGTGTGTGTGTGTGTGTGTGTGTGTGTGTGTGTGAGAAAGAGCGAGAGAGAGAGAGCATGGCACGGCAGTATGGGAGAGAGAGAGAGAGAGAGACTGAGAGAGACGAGAAAGACAGCATGGTACAGCAGCATCATTTCCGTCTGTGTAATTGTGCGACTCCACCAGATCTCTCCAAGCTATGTGACTAGAATACTGTAATTACACCCAAGTGTCTTTAATTCTCCACAGTTATGGGCCGGCTTCCTCCCACAAACAGCCTCACAAAGGCTAATGATGACCCGTCTCCACTGCTAGGCCTCTTCCGTCGTGGTAATGCCAATGAAATACAAAAAGAGCACAAGGTATAGGGAAATGATGTTGTGTTACACGAAGCAATGAAAGGTAGAAGAGCACACAAGGACCCTGTTAGTTAAAATGGCTTTCTTTAGGAGGGGATACTAAGTAATGTTCTGGCTTCCCCTTTAAATGTTACTATTTAGTTATGCATCAGACGCCATTATCCAGCCTTGTGAATTAATATCATTACGGAGCAGGTAGAGGTTAGGGCATCCGGCTCAGGGATGCATAAAGATAAGACTGTGGACCTTGGGGATTAGACCAAGTAGTGGGAATTGAACACCCAGTAGAATGCAGGATGCCGGCAATAATGGGACAAAAGAAAGAAACATGCTCTGTGACTCGACAATATACATCTCCCACACTGAAGCTATCCGCCATATCTGCTGCTAGGCATCCAGAACTGCATGTAGGCTGTGTCAGTGGGGAATCAGCCAATGAGCAAAAAACCCACCGTCTCTGTCATTTAGGTTGTTTTTGTTGACCTTTGAAATATGGCAGGAAATAATTTGCATTTATAAAGCTTTCAATCATATCTGTGTGCAACACTCCCAGGCGTGTGGACACAGCTCATCTCTGACCAGCATTTCTCCCGCCTTCGCCCGGTTTGGCCTCGACTACGTGAGCTGAAGCGGTCCTGAAAGTTACTCAATCAGTTAGTGTTTCCTTCACACTTAAACTTTGAGGGGGGAAATGAATCCAAATGCAACATTTGTGTGTTTTGAAGGCATGAGCTGCAACTGCTGCTGCTGTGGCTGTTGGGCTTCTAGATGTTTCTTAGAGTTTTCTAAAAGGGTTAGGGTTAGGGTATTTTGTATTGTTATGCCTGTCATGTTTTTACTTTAATGGAATATTTATTATTTATTGAAGATGATTAAGATGATACAATCTGTTCTGTATTCCATTGTTTTGTTTTATTCTCCTTTCGATATGTTTTATTGTCCTATGTTTGATTGTCTGATGATGTATGGGCCTAGGTTCTGTATCTCTATTGTTATTTTTTTTCTGCTTCATTTTTCTATAGTGATCTATGTGTAAACTGTGAGGGATGATTTGAATCTTATGCTCCATGTAAAAAATGAGAGAGACTTTTAGAAACCCTGTGTGGAACGTCAGAGACGAGGTGTTTAATAGCTGGCAAATGTGTCAGATGGTTACTATCTGTGAGTGTGCGTGTGTGTGTATTCTTGCCTGAGAAATGTGAAAGACTGCATGAAATATTAAAATACCTGTGTGTGTGTGTGTGTGTGTGTGTGTGTGTGTGTGTGTGTGTGTGTGTGTGTGTGTGTGTGTGTGTGTGTGTGTCTGCGTGCGTGCGTGCGTGTGTGTGTGTGTGTATGAGTTATATGTGAGCCTCCCATATATAGAAAAATAATTGTTGTCATTTCTTGCAGAAAGAAAAGGCAATTGTCTATGTTCTTTCATCTGATACTTCTTTCTACTGCTATTCATTAATTGATTAATATTGTTAATGCGTTCTTTATCCATGAAGGACTCGCATGGCACTGTACAAGAGAAGGAAATAGAACAAACTTTTACATTTTCAGAAAACATGAAATAAAAAATGATATTATCACCTTGTCAGCCCATTTCGCCAAATGCAATGAGACAGGATTTAAGATTCTAAATAACAAAACTAATAAATAAATGAAATATTCTTTACAGCTGAACTTGATTTTATGACGATGATGAGAACACTATCCCTACGTGTTTTCCGTTAATAACTTAACATATTTTAGTTTGAGTTCTGTAATACTACAGAGGTTAGTCAGGTTGTTCTTGAGTCATTTTTTGGTAGGGACCCAACTTGTGATCAGAAAGGCACGTTCTGAGAATTCTGAAATGCAAGGTATGGACAAATGATAAATAATGTAAAAGGTTTGAAAGGTGTTATTGAAGATCTGTGTATCAACAGGCTGAGTATTCATTCGTAGCCACAAGCCAACTGCGAGTAACCACTTGGTGTATTATCACTTAGTGTGGCGTGATGTGCATACGTTCATTGGGACATATATATAATGGGCAGATCCTATTAGTTTTAAATAACAATGTGTGGGGAAGCGGTCGCACAAAACAAGAAGGTGGGTTGTAAAAATGTTCAGTACCGTAAACTGAAGAAAGAACACTAAATATATCAGTGTCAAGCTAGTTGACTTAGAGATATTGATTAAGGCACTTTGGATGGACACACTCCGAGAGTTAGCCAATAGTTTCCATGATGTAGAACCAACAAACTTATTAAAGGTATATCCGAACATAAAAGTTAACAAACAGCCAAAGAGACAAACAAAGCAAGATGAGGGAGTTGATAGTTAATACTTTGGATTGTTTTTTCGGCCAGGTTAGACAATATTATTTTACAGACTTCCCTCCCGCTTGATTGAAGGAGGTTGTGGAGCGATGTAGAAATTGGCAAGACTCTGGCTCAGAGCTCTCATCCAAACAGCCATCTTCTGGCTCATTAAGCACTGCAAACGACTCAAACTACAGGTGTACGCAAATCTATGGGAAGCTATGCATCTTTATGAAAGGTAACACCCACTGCCACGCCCCCTTTTTGCTGATTGGCATCTTAAGTTAAGCACTTCTTACATGGCCCAAAACCAACCTGCACACCAATTTTGACACAGATGGCCCAAAAGTTTAAAAATAATAGTACACATTTTGAAAACGATGTATTATCAACTACATTTTTTTTTTTTACCAAACCAAAGAATAACAATCAAGTGAATATGAAAACAAGGCAGACTGAAAAATAATGATATGCCTACACATTCCTGTTGTCGTACCTGATGGTACCCCGGGTAACATCTACAGGGGGGCTTCACAATCACAGACCCAGCCACTGCATCGCTCAGTGTTCATTGCTTCAGCGTTTCTAAACATACAATACTAATGCCGTTAACCTCTGGGGCATACGTTTTGAACTACTTGTGAGTGAAAGAATGAAAGAAAAATATATATTATTTAAATGTATGTAATTTTGGATTTCGAGCAAATGCCAGCTGATGATAACATTTATAGCTATTTGCATTGATACAGAAAAAAGTGACACAATTGTATTTCCGTAAGAATGAGATGAATCACAGTAATGAGCACAGATTTCAGATTTCAGATTTCAGATTTCAGACTTTATTGTCATTGTGCAAACTTTACGAAATGGGGTGGTGCTCACTACCCACAGTGCAAAATAAAGCAGTGCAAAAAGCAAAATGAAAACACAAACAACAGCACATGCTTCCAACTGACCTTCGGCTAAAAATAATACAATTGTGGAACAGATATATTGATGGATGGATGGATGATAGATTAAATACTTACATACAAATATAAAAACGTATATGTAGCCATCTGTAGTAATTATATTTAAAATGTTTACACCACTTGGTATTCCATATTATGAATAAAAGGTTCTACGAGTACTATTTGTCTTTTAAAAGGTTAATGTCGACAATTAAAGAAGAATGCATTTGAAAACTGGAACACAGGTGTATAATGTGGTCTTTATAACCTTACTTCAACCGAAGTTATTTTATTTGAGGATGTTTTGCTCCGGATTGAATAAATATAATGAGTAATTGGACTAAGCCACGGATGCACACAGACAGACAGGTCGACAGCCGAACATACAGATGCTCTTTAATAATTATTTGCCCTTTCAAATCACAATTAAACTAATTAAACTAATTTGGAAGGTATACCTAAGTCGCCACTAGATGGCACTAATGAGTTGCTTGTCTCCTGCCGAATCGTTCAACAATATGTTTGTGATTGAACCATTGAAAGCTTAACAGACAGCGGCTGCCTGGCATTAAATATAGAGTTTATAATTCGAAAACAAAATTGACACTTTTCTTCTTTCTTCTAAAACTACAAAAGGCAAATCCCCCCAAAAACAGTGGAGTTCTTCAGTTGCCCTAAAGAGTGGGAGTCATGTTGGCTGACAACTGATGTCAAACGTGTCTATAACCCAGTGCGTCTTCCATTTTTACGTTGACGTCTTCTCAAAAGTAGAATGGTACGTTAACGAACATCTTGCCGAACCTTAGCAGCGTGTAGCGTGCTTGTGCGTGTGTGTGCGTGTGTGTGTGTGTGTGTGTGTGTGTGTGTGTGGGGGGGGGGGGGGGGCACGTCTGTGCTGTGGGAGTTATAGACGCACACACCAACAACACGCCCACACACGAACGAGGAGGTGTGTGTAGCGTGAGATGCGGCGTATCTCGGCGCGGCCTGGTACGCCGCAGGGGGGGGGGGGGGGGGGGATAAATATAGGAGGAACGACTGAATGTTGAATATATGCAGCTATAGAAAGAATTACAAATAAACAAGAATTATTTTTCACCACACACTCAAAATCATGTCTGACAAAACAAAATGTGTCAAAGGTCTTTGACGCTTTCAGAGCTAAAGTGTCACAGTGTGTGAGAGAGAAAGTATGAGTGAGAGAGAGGGAGAGAAAGAGAGAGAGAGAATGTGCTTTTTTAGAGAGAATGAATGTGCGTGTGTGGGTGTATGTGTGTGTACTTTTACCTGTACTTTTTCCTGAAAGACGATGAAATATTAAAATACCTGTGTGTGTGTGTGTGTGTGTGTGTGTGTGTGTGTGTGTGTGTGTGTGTGTGTGTGTGTGTGTGTGTGTGTGTGTGTGTGTGTGTGTGTGTGTGTGTGTGTGTGTGTCATGATGAAGCAGGCTGTTCCCTTGGCCCGTGTGTGAGGACCGGGATTGAGGGGGGTCTGCTGGGACACTGGGGGGTAATGAAGAGTTAGGGAGAGAGACAGACACACACACACACACACACACACACACACACACACACACACACACACACACACACACACACACACACACACACACACACACACACACACGCACCCTCACCCACACACTACTCCACTAGTCTCATAGACAGAGGAGGGAAAGAGAGAGAGAGAGAGACGTTTAAGAGACCCATCCTGAGCGCCGCTATCTGTTCCATGTCAGAGGACTTGATTGAGGCCTAACACAGGACAAGACCTCCAGAGAGATCACGGAGCGCTTAACACGGCCTACTCCTACAATCACAATCTTCTCCTATTTAGTCACCAAGCAGAAGCTTTTATCCAAAGTGAGTTACAGTGAATTGATATGCATGTCCTTAAGGAGCAGGTAGGTTCAGGGGGAGTTTTGCAGGGATGCTTACAGTTTTGGCTGTGGAAATTGTGTATTGGAATCGAGAACTTTTAGTCTGGGAGTTAAACACACAGATCACTATAGGAAATGCTGCTGTTCATTATGAAGTATTTATATTTGTGTATACATATATATATAGTCTAGTAGCAGGGGCGTAGCCACATGGGGGACAGGGGGGGCCACAGCCACCATTGGACAGAGGTTGGCCACCCCACTGACCAAGCCCCCCCCCCCATATCCTGAACGGAAACGGTATAAAGAAAGCTGAAAGATCTGCATCATTAGTTTGATCTTTCTTTGACTGATTATTTGTATCTAAAGTGCTATATGTCCATATTACAAATAAATATTGCACTTATAATTGCACTTTAAAACTGAAACCCCCACAGGAGTCCATAGGGCCATGAGAGATAGTAAAAGAGAGATTTACTTCTCAATACAGGAGGGCTAATGCACGACACAGATATAGACTCTGTAGTAGGTGACCCATATAGGATTAGTGTGATAATTTCCAACATTCACACAACACACTTCCTTTTTCGGAATCACCAGAAATAATGCACTGACCCACTATGATTCCATCGGCACCGTAAGAAATTACTTTGACCCATTTAAACCCTTTAGGATTTAGTCCAGGCTCTCTTTTCTCTGGGTTTTTAGAGATTGAGACGTAAAACAGTAAAATCTGGTAAAGCGTTAGGATAGGAAGGACCCGGACAGCATCAGCCTTTCATCCTGTACTGTACGGCGACGGCTGCAGTGCATTTAACATGTGGAAGAGGCTAATAGTATTTATGATGCTGTAATTGAGGCTAGTAGTATTTAGCATGTAGATGAGGCTAATAGTATTTTGCCTGCTGTGATTGAGACTAATAGCATTTAGCATGTTCTGGATGTTTTTTAGAAGTCCTAACCACAGCATGCAAAATATCGTTTACCAGACTTATAGCACTTAGCATGTTATAGATGATGCTACTATAATTGATAATGTGGATGATGTAAATAGCATTTAGCGAGAATCGGATGAAGGCATGCAGGGGTTATGGCTAATAGCACTGTGCTTTACTGGTACAACACAGACAGTAGATAGTATCTCTAAGTGGGGCCGGTTTACTGTAGAAGTATCAAGGTTAGTGTCAGAGTAAAGATTTAAGTAGACAAGTAAAGATCTCGGTGTAAAGTTAAAAGTTTAGGGTAGAAGTAAAACCTCTCTGTTACATCGTAAACTTACAGTAAATGACTGCATTCAAGCTGTTTTGTTTACGGAACAAAAACAAAGCAAGATAAAATCGGTGTTCACAACATCTATTTTCATTTACAACGTCCATATAAAGTTTAGCTTGTGTATCAACTATAAAAACAAGTCCAACAAAGTTGTTTTATATTGACAAGTGGCTGTAATGAATAATCTCTGATAATAATTAACATCACCATGCATCTCATGCCAATGTTTGAGTTGGCACTGATCCCAATCATTACCGGGCCTAGACTTATTTCATTCTACTTTGAAAAATGACAAAGAAATAATTAAAACCAAGCCCTTATCACAGGCCCTCAGGTGATGTTAAATTAATAAAATCCTTGATTGTGCTGAAGGTCTGACACGTAATGATTCATGCTGAGGTAAACTTCGTTGATATACCAGGTTAGAGAGGTTCAATAGTGGTTGCTGGTAGGAGACATCCAAACGTTATTGGTGATGGTGCTACGGGTGGAATATGTGTGGCTATTCACATAATGTGGTTAGTAGGCCTATGAGTTTGTAACTCTACATATTCTTCGTTAGTACAAGTTTGGGCTCTCGTTAATATGAGTTTCACGCTCTAAATATTTCTGGTAGTACAATGTTGAATCTCGTTATTATAAGTTTGAAGCTCTTCATATTGTTTGTTAGTATGAGGTTAAATATCTTGTGAGAATGAGTTTGAAGCTCTACATGTTGTTTGTTTGCACATGTTTCAATCTCGTTAGATAGACTTTGAGGCTCTACATATTATTTGTGAGCACAAGGTTTAATCTCTGGTTAGTATGAGCTTGAAGCTCGACATATTGATCGTAGTGCACGTTTGAAGCTCGCTAGTGAGACTTTGAGGCTCTACATATAATTTGTTAGCACAAGGTTTAATCTCTGGTTAGTATGAGTTTGAAGCTCTGCATATTGATTGTAGTATATGTTTGAAGCTCTGAGTTAGAAGTTCCTAAGTATGAGGTTGAAGCTCCACAAACTGTTTGTTAGAAGTGTGAAATAGTGTTCCCTGTCCACTGCGGAGGGTGCTGCAGTCAAACATAACTGAGTGCAGCTATCAACTCTTAACTAACTTTTTTGAGCTGATTCAAATCAGCTCAAATGTAATGTACTATTTCCAGCGGGGACGTGAGTATGGATGTCTCCGTGTCCACAAAATTGACAAGCATGTCATCACAGGAGTGAGGCTAAAAATAAACATTTTTTCTCTGCTCTGAAATTAAACTTTTGAGTTGAAAATTAATTGGTGGCAAAACGCAACTTTGATCACTGACTTGATTGGGAGAAAAGTTCATCATGCGTCACTATTTGTGATCTTAAATCCTATGGAAAGTGACATTGCATTTAGAGTAACATTAAGGACTGCTTTTCTGATATCTGAGAGAAATCTTGGAAATTACACTGTGTCCGTTGTCAGAAACAAAGATGCTGTGTTTTCTGTTTCTGTTGGATCTGAGAACACGGATGGAACTTTGGTTACAGGAGTATTAGTCTCAAAAATCTAACTTTAGATTAACATCTTAAGTCTGATGGCAGACTTGCTCAAATCCAGCGAAACGGGGTGTTTCACTTTCTCTCGCTTCAAATTAGTTTTGATGATCATGCGCTGGGAGCTGGCATCTTTAAACACGTGTGACATGGAATGGATCACTACTGGAAACTATGTGACTGGAACCACAACAACAGATACAAACTCGGCTGATAGGATGAAGAGATAAAATGTCCAGTACGGACTACCACGTCCTGAGAAAAAGGGTCTGTAAAAGTTTCAAATCAAGCCTTTGTAGTAGGTGTTCTATGGAAAAAAAAAGCTTGAATCTTCTTCTGATACCTTTTTCTTGCCACTTGCAAATTTTTTACTCTTCGGAAGAATATCTTTGTTACAAAACGAGAAACATTGCGTAACTCCACCGCCCGCATTTTCTTGACTAAAGATTACAGTTTTAAAAATCCAAGAAGATGTCCCATAATAATGACAAAAGCAATAGAATGCTAAACCACGTTTCATAATCAAAGCTGAATCTGCACTTCCATCTATTTTCAAATATAGGAGAGTATTGCCTCATATGCGTGTTGCTGAACAGACCACTGCAACATCCGTACGTGATTTTCATTTCCAATTGATAGAACAAATGAAGTGAAGGGACTAAATTGATTTAGTGACACACATATAAATTAATCAGTTCCCTCCAATATTACAAAGAAGCTGTGCGTGAAGGTTCCCT
Organism: Gadus morhua; assembly: GCF_902167405.1. Lineage (NCBI taxonomy): Eukaryota > Metazoa > Chordata > Actinopteri > Gadiformes > Gadidae > Gadus > Gadus morhua. The sequence goes on from NC_044061.1 coordinate 14,547,663, forward strand.
TTAAAAATGATTCTGCCAAAATAACTCAAAATGTTATAGTTAACTTGTGATAGTTGAACTTCACAGTAAAAACCCCTCCACGGTAGAAACTCAGTGTGTTTCGAGGCAGGCCAGCTGTGTCATGGGTGTGTGAAATCAAGGGAATGGGTGAGCAGAGCAGACAGAAAGTCTCTTTCTCCCCTCCCCTCACAAGCCGCAGAGCAGTACGTCCCCCCCCTCTCCACTCCTCTGAGGATAGAGGGTTTTAGTGCAGATGCTCAGCTCCAGGCCGTTTGAAATGCCTGTATTGCTGCTGCGGCTTCCTGAAGGCTGGGCTGGGCTGATGAAGAACGCCGCTAATAGCCCTTTCTTCTGTACACTCAGGTGATATTTCAAGATGTTGCTTCCCAGATGTTGAAACGTAGTGAGCTGCAGCTGTGGATTGTTTTGGAAGCAGCTCTTTTTTTTTTGCTCGCTCCTCTTTACTTTAAAGGTTGGTTAATAGCCCGTTTGTCTTCTCCCGGTGAATAAAATATGATGTTGAACGGTTCCTTATTTCCTCCAAAATCGCGGAGCTGCTTGTCTTGTTATGCGAGCGGCGGGGTTATCGCCAGCAGGCGGTTCTGTAAATACTTGAACTATCATCTCGACCTCCGATGTCTCCCAAAGGTCACATGGGCTGCATCACCTTCTCCCTCGCATATAAATATATAGTGGCAGTAAACTGTGTGTGTATTCTAAAAAACCTTTCACTTCAACACACACACACACACACACACACACACACACACACACACACACACACAAATACACACACACTCAGTCCACACATAGGTACTATGCACATACCCATACAGACATACACACACATACTGACACACACAAACACACACACAAACACTTACTGACATACTCAGACAGACACACACACACACACAAACACACGCACATAGACACATACACACACATAGATACACAGACACAGAGTCAGTCACACAAACAAGCATGCACACACGCAAACAGACACACACATGCGCACACATATATATTATAAACACATGCACACATTCATAAATGCACACTCACAAACACACACACACACATACACACTGACATAGGCACGTACACACACACACACCACACACACACACACACACACACACCGACACACACACACACACACACACACACACACACACACACACACACACACACACACACACACAAATGCACAGATGTGCAGTCTGAGTGCGTGCAGATGTGAAGAGGCTTAGACAGTGACATGTGACATTTGCATTCATTACTGATTAGTGTCTGGACATGCAGGCATCAAACCTGCGGGCTGGCGCGCCAGCTCCCTGCCTGTCATCTTCCCTGACGGCCGCGGCGCTGTCAGTCCCCGGCGTCAGACAGGAAGTGTGAGAGAGAAGGTCAAGGACTTCCTGTGAAGAAGATCATCCTCACCACTGAGGTCTCTTGATACGTCCTCCCTACAAAAGAACATACACGCAATGATATTATGAAGTCTTAATTATTTACATAAATAAAACAACAAGCACCGGTTTTAATATATATTATTTTATTATTTTATATATTTGCATAATCATAGTAGGCCTACTGTTTCTAATATATATATATATTTATCAATGCATCTAAAACCGAGGTGAAAGTTGTGTTAAGTGCAATGATGTGAGAGTGACTCCAATTTACCCTTCTGCTTCCCCACCTCTCTGGGTCCCAACATACAGCGGTAATAAGGACTTAATGAACTATAAAAACTCCACTAAATGATCAATGTAAAAAGGCTATCGTTATGTTCTTATTGCCGCCGGACCGATTGCTACTTTCTACTATAGGCTACCATTTTATCCATCGCTAACCATAACTACAGTCAATAGTCATACTATTGCCAATATCTTTATGAACAGAAAACAGACGGGACACATTGTCCAATTAGGCCAGTAAAATGAAGATCGATATCCGGACGTCAATATTTCTTTGACGTCTGCCCCCCCCCCCCCCCCCCCCCCCCCCCCCGTCGTCTGTCACTCCTCCAAAACGTCTCACCAGCCACCATTAACAAGAGGACAAATACAAACTGACGTTGAATCCACACAGAATGCAACCGTGTCACATAAATACAGACTATGGCAACAACCGAAAAAAAGCTGACACGCATACGTGCATTTAGGCCCAACGACTTGGGCACACACTTCACAGCTTGTCTTGTTATCAAGTGATTCTCATTTAAAATCGAGAGTGCAAGTGCGCATTGAAAGTAATTTGAAATTAACTATTCGATTAAATGACATAGCCAGCCTTATGAATCCTAAACAGAGTCTACTTTATGTTCATGTTTTTCATATTTTTTTTCCATCACCAGGCTGTGAACGTTAAAGCTGTTGACTGTTGAAACACAACAATGCTCCGTGAGATTTGAAAAGATGCATCGCCGGTAAAACGCCAGCGACCAATCAGCTACTCTATATACAGAGAGCCGTTTTTAAACCCCGCCCTCTTTCCCGCCTCTTCAACCTGATTGGCTGGTGGCAGCGCAGCGACAATGTTTAATGCACCATGCGGTGCATGCACAGTTCAGTCAGTGAGAGGAGGCGCTCGTTGTTGCGACGCTACGCGGACGTGCGTAAAATACCAAAATCACTTTCTATTTCACTGTCATTGAAAAACGGATTCGGTGACGAGCATAAGATAAGGTTGAGGAGGTTAGACGGGACGTTGTCACTGAAAACACGCCTTTCCTCTCCAAGCTGCTGTCGCTCAGGTGGACCTGAGCTGGGCAGCGGGCAACGGCAAGGACACGACACCCGGGTATCCCACACATCCCTTCTCTCGCTGTGCTTTAACGTTCTCATCGGATCTAGATTGTCCATCCGGATTGTTCACCGTCTCAGAAACAGTTTAGACAGAGAGTGAGTCTCCGTGACTCCAAAGCCGGCGAGACATCCTGACAGCTTGGGGGTCGGCTCGGAGCGCCTGGACTCATTGACATTACAGGCAGACTTTTCTGGACCACTTTTTTTTCTTCTTCCGACGTCGCTCGGCCGCTGCGCGTTGGAAGACTTGTGGCTTCCCGGGCGCTCGGGGAAGAGAACAGTGCTGGTCCAGAGGGTGCCGGGACTATAGGGCGCTGGGTGATTTTCTAACTCTACCCTGGATATTAGTCACTGTTGTGGAGGATGAATTGTGCCAGTGTTAGGTAAGTGGTGGCTGTGTCTGTTTCTCTAGGGGTCTCGTGTTATTTGCGTTGAGTTAGATGTGTGAAACCTTCCTCAACAACGGGCACACGCCTCACTCCCCCAAGCCAGCCGACGCAACAGCTACTTGGTGGTGTATTGAATCTGCCGGGGAGAGACGGACGGAGATGGAGAAGGGTGAGATAGATTGAGAGAGGGGACAGAGAGAGGAGAGCAATGTTGGAGAAGTAGGCCTACTATATATGATTTAAGCGGCAGTGTCTCCGGTGACTCCGAAATTTGATGTTTTGGAGGGTTTCGTCTTAATGTGCGGATTATGCGGATTTGTTAATGCGCGTAAGAGGCTCAAGCATGACACATTTCAGTTTGGTCCATTAGTCTTTAGTTACGCACAATTACGACAAATTGTTTTATTCCAATTATTGTAGTAGCCTACCTATTCATTATGGGGGGAATTTATGTAAGAATGTTATAGTTTCTATAATAGTTTTATTTAGCGTGCGAGCTTCCCAACAAACCTACGTTTACAAATATTTTCATTCTAAATCTCTTTATTTATTATTGTATTTAGAAATCAACCCTTTTCTATTGCTGTATATCAAGGTTACGGCGATTCTCTCGCCAAGGTGAAATTGTGAAGAATCTACCGTAAAGATGATTTACGCAAAGAAGACGTTTAATTTCACTGCTTGCTGGATTCGAATGAATAACCTATATATACAAAAAAGCGATTTATATAATACCTCGATGGCTAACCTACTTTCTCTATCTTCACTCTTAGGTGATAACGCAACGCAAGTACAATGACTATTCTGTTTGGAGGAGAGCGGACTGCCATTATTGCTCCAATGAGTCCGGGTACTCAGCTGAATATCAATTAGGATCGTCGGGAGAGAGCGGAGAGCGAGGGAGAAAAAGACAATCAAAGGTGGATCTCCGGGACCACACACAATGAACACAAGTGGTTGTTTAGCGCTGAGTACACATAATACCTTGGCCCGTCACATCAACAGGTCGGAGTAAACACACAAAGGTTATCAGCGTTCTTGCGGAAGAGGGGGATGTATCTTTCTATTTTCTTTTTCCTACTGTTATGGGCTCAAGCCCTGACGCTGAAAAACTTAAATTATTCTGTCCCAGAGGAGCAAGGGCCAGGGACGGTGATCGGAAACATTGCCAAAGATGCAAGAATTGGGCTGGAGCAGACGGGCCAGGGGCAGGCGAAAAAAGCAAATTTCAGAGTGCTGGAGAATTCTGCCCCGCATCTCATTGACGTTGACCCCCAAAGCGGACTTCTTTACACCAAACAGCGCATCGACAGAGAAACACTGTGTCGCAGGAACCCAAAGTGCCAGCTCTCCATGGAGGTGTTTGCCAACGACAAGGATATCTGCATGATCAAAATAGACATCCAAGACATAAACGACAATTCTCCAACCTTTACCTCCGACCAGATTGATATTGACATTTCAGAGAATGCAGTCCCAGGCACACGCTTCCCTTTGACCAACGCGCACGACCCGGATGCAGGGGAAAACGGTCTTAAAACCTATCAAATAACCAGGGACGACTACAATCTATTTTCCTTGGAGGTTAAATCCCGAGGGGATGGCACTAAATTTCCAGAATTAGTTATTCAACGGCCCTTGGACAGAGAGGAGCGCAGCCATCACACGCTAATTCTATCAGCCACGGACGGTGGTGAGTACCCCCGGTCAGGCACGATGCAGATCAATGTTAAAGTTATTGATTCGAACGACAACAGTCCTGTGTTTGACCAGCCTTCATATGTCGTGGAAATCCCAGAAAATTCCCCCCCTGGTAAAGTACTTATTGATTTAAACGCCACTGATCCTGACGAGGGCAACAATGGTCAGGTTGTGTATTCTTTTAGTGGCTATGCCCCAGAGAGGATCCGGGAGCTGTTCTCCATAGACTCTAGGACGGGGATCATAAAGATCCAGGGGGAGATTGACTACGAAGAGAGCCCAATTATTGAGATTGACATCCAGGCCAAGGATTTAGGACCCAACCCCATTCCCGGTCATTGTAAAGTGACTGTGAAAGTGCTGGACCGGAATGACAACTGGCCTTATATAGGCTTCGTGTCTGTAAGACAGGGAGCGATCAGTGAGGCGCGACCCCCGGGCACCGTTATCGCTCTCGTTCGCGTCACTGACAAAGACTCCGGCAGGAACGGCCAGCTGCAGTGCAGGGTGCTGGGCAACGTCCCATTTAAACTTGAGGAGAATTATGACAATTTATACACGGTGGTGACGGACCGACCGCTGGACCGAGAGGTCCAGGACGAGTACAACGTCACCATCGTGGCCAAAGACAACGGCATCCCTCCCCTGAACTCCACCAAGTCCTTCACCGTGAAGATTCTGGACGAGAACGACAACGTTCCACGCTTCACCAAGGTGGTGTACCTGCTGCAGATCCCAGAGAACAACATCCCCGGGGAGTACCTAGGCTCGGTTCTAGCTCACGACCCCGACCTGGGCCAGAACGGCACGGTGTACTACAGCATTATCAATTCCAACGTCAGCGGCGGGGACGTCAACACCTATGTCAACGTCAACGCCGCCAATGGTGCCATCTATGCGGTGCGCTCCTTCAACTACGAGCAGATCAAATACTTTGACTTCAAAGTGTTGGCGAAGGACGCCGGTTCGCCCCACCTTGAGAGCAACACCTCAGTGCGCATCACCGTGCTCGACGTCAATGACAACATCCCGGTCATCGTCCTGCCGCTGCTGCAGAACGACACTGCCGAGATCCACGTCCCACGGAACGTGGGCGTGGGCTACATCGTTACCACGGTGAGGGCAGTGGACAACGACTACGGCGAGAGCGGGCGGCTCACCTACGAGATCTCTGACGGGAACGAAGACCACCTGTTTGAGATGGACCCGGTGACGGGGGAAGTGCGGACCGCCCACCCGTTCTGGGAGGACGTGAACCCCGTGGTGGAGCTGATCATCCGGGTGATGGACCACGGCAAGCCCACGCTGACCGCCGCTGCGCGCCTCATCGTCAAGGCCTACAACGGGCCGGTGGCGGGAGGCGAACCCAGGATCAACGAGGAGAACCGCAACTGGGACATGTCGCTGCCGCTCATCGTCACGCTCAGCATAATCTCCATTATGCTGCTTGCTGCCATGGTAACCATCGCCATCAAGTGCAAGCGGGAAAACAAAGAGATACGCACGTACAATTGCCGCATCGCAGAGTACTCGCACCCGCAGCTCGGGAAGGGCAAGAAGAAGAAGATCAACAAGAACGACATCATGCTGGTGCAGAGCGAGGTGGAGGAGCGGGACGCCATGAACGTGATGAACGTGGTGAGCAGCCCCTCCCTCGCTACTTCTCCCATGTACTTTGACTACCAGACCCGCCTTCCACTCAGCTCCCCCAGGTCAGAGGTCATGTACCTCAAGCCCACCGCTAACAACCTCAGTGTACCCCAGGGGCACGTGGGGTGTCACACCAGCTTCACCGGCCCAGCCACCAGCACCACGGAAACGCCCGCCAACCGCATGTCAATCATCCAGGTAAGACCTGTGACGATTGGTACACCTGTACTATGTGTTGTCTTCCCCACCAACACCTCCCTCCACCACCACCACCACCACCACCATGTCACTGCTAGTTTGTGGAGATGAAAAATATTCATGATATAAAGTTTATTTTGTTATGTGCGCAATCGTGCATGTTAAATGAGCAGTATATGGAGGAGCATTAAGGAGTCAGGGCATTTATAAGAAGAAGGTGATTAAAGGGATTTCTCCCAGCCGATCAAAGGATGACGTAGAGCTCTAAACAACTCCATTATCATTCAGTTTGCATCATACTTAACTATTTATTCCTTTGTTCTATATAAAGTAGTGCTGAATCACCTCTTCGGACGCCGGGTCTTATTGACAGGAGTATTTGGAGAGCAAGCGCAGAGGTCTTGACAAGTGGTTATGAACTGATGACCTCTCCATCGGAAGGGAATAGATTATCTTTTCATGTCATGTCCAAATAATTACCTCTTTGTGCTTAGAAATATACGGTGCTGTGCTGAATCTAATGAAAGAACTTAATCAATAAGGTACTGAGGGCTTTTCTTCATGTATCATATTATCGCTCCCCGGCTTCATTTGGTATTCCACAGATTCACGCAGACCTTGATAACTCATGAATTGCAAATCGCAATAAATAGAAACCCGCTGTCTCTGTTAATAATTAACCAGATGCTTGTTTAGATTCAGCATTGAGTCTTTGATTCAACTCAAGTTGTTTTCAAGTAGTCCAATCAGCGTTCGTATATGTATGTATTCTGGATTCAGTTTTTAATTAGCGGCATTGTAGGATTTTTAGACATACCTGACCTGATCTCTTGTTTTGGTCTTGGAGGATTTAATTTATTGAGATAAGCAGGTTGTGCTTCTCTTTTCATGGTCATTTAATAGCTCTTTGCAGGGAGTACTTAGGGGTATAAGTCTGGAACGTGACGACGTCTGTGTCTTTGTGGCACTAAGCCCATTTAAAGTCTGTTGTGTCGAAGCCGGATTAAGCCCGCTTCTTAACGAACCAGTATAAAGCCATAGGTGGCATACCCATTGAAAGGAAACCCAGCCTTTTATTTCTGAATTGAAATAAAAGCATAACAAATAAAATGGTTTATTTTGACATGAATATTATCTTCCTTTTATGAACATAAACACCAAACAGGCGTTGGCCCTGTTTGGGAGCATCGTTGTGGGAAAGGTCATTGGCTTTCCGAGATAAAATCTAGAACTGCACCACAAGCATAACCACATGATGAAATATGTGTGTGTGTACATGTATACATGTTTGTCTGCAAGCTTCAGTAAGTCAGTATGCGTGTCTATATGTGTATCAGTATGTGCGTGTGCAAATTTGCAAAGCAGCACAGGATCATTTGAAACCAGTTTGGTGTGATCCATTCCTCTTAATAACACCAATGAAGATGATGGGGATGATGATGATGATGATGGTGGTGCAATGGTGATGATGATAATGGTGGTGATGATGATGATGATGGTGGTGGTGATGATGGTGACAATGATGATCGTGGTGGTGGTGATGTTTGTGACATGGGGTTAGTACCCGACCACAGGCAGGCGTCTGGTGGTTAGTTTGTGGCCCAGGTCATCCCATCCAGCCGAGGGATAAGTCTTTCCCTCCACCCCGGCTTCTGTCCTGGCCAAGGGGATGTGTTTGTTTGCGTGCGTGTGCCTGAGTGTGTGGGCGTGTATCTGGTTGGGAGGGGGTTTATTGTGGATGACTGTGATCAGAAATGACGTGTTTTCACCAGGGAACACTCCCATCGCCCCCCCCCCCCCCCCCCTCTGCTCCAGTCCTGCTTCTAATTCGCCAGATGAATAGGGCAAAGATCAACGCACAGACCGTTATGGGGCCTGTCCAATCCGAGCAGCTGACTACTTGTGGTGCCGCCGGTCCTGCCCATGACACCCTTCCTGCACAGAGCAACGTGTCCATTGGCGGCCGTGCAGTAGTCGCGGTGGGGAACTGGTTCAAGAAACCGGACGCCATGTTCCCCGGTGCTCTGTGTTTGTTTACAGGGCTGCTCCAACACGCGGGGCTTTGCCGCTACTCGCTGTATTATTCAACACAACCTGTGTACTGGGAGATGGCTGCTGGCATCCGGTTTCCTCTTAATTCGAACACAACCATATCCTCTTTCTCCCTTTGGTCCCTCGCTCTCCATCCCTCCATCTCCGTCTTTTTTTCTTTCTTGCTCTCTTTTTCTCTGCTCTGATTCGCCTCTCTCTCCTCTTGCTTTCAATCCCCCTCTATCTCTCCCCTTCCTTCCTCCCTCCCTCCATCCCTTTCTCCTCCTCTCCCCCCCTCTCTATTTCTGTATCCGTCCATCTCTCTGGGAGCGAGGTATGTAAGCTGAGAGGGTTCTGAATCTAGGGATGGAGTGCATGTCAGGAGCCAGGGCAGAATTCTCTTTCCATCGATCTCTGGCCTATCTGCTGTCTCCGAGTCGCTGGGCTCCGCTCTAGAAGAAGGAGGAGAATAAATAAATAGATGACGACAACTTAACCACATCAGCTCTGCCTTGTCCACAAGGACATCTCAGGTCTGCTCTGGGCGTTAAGGCCTAAAATGGAGCTTTTGCTAGCTCCCAAGTTCCTACTGATGTATATCATAACACGGGCACGCACGCACCCACACACGCACACATTCAGGCACACCTGCAGTCGGTTGCACCAGCAGAACGTAAAGCCGATCATAAGTTCGGGTGTAAAGTCTGCCTTAACCCTACGCTCGACGTAGCTAATGCCAAACTAAAGGTGTTCTAAATTTTGGTTGCACCACCATAACTTAAGTTGTAACGTTACTAGTAGTGCATAAAGTGTACCAGTGTCGCTTTTAATGACGTTTAGATAATTTCAAGCCAATCATTGACAGATAACAATGTAAACAGGAAATACCGGCAAGTTTCCACCTTACCCGAGTGAAGACGCGTTAGCACCCAAATGAGAGGGCAAACAAAACAGTTTCAGTCATTTATTCTCTTAGCTTGGACGGTATAGGCGTGTGGTTAAGCTATTTGATGGCGGATTTTATAATAAATAAATAAATATAATATTCCGCCCGGCAAAACCGAAATCGCGCATATAATTCAACATCATCATAATAAAGAAATGGATCGATACGATCACGGACAATCCGTTCCCGGCGCAAATCGCATTGAAACTCCTCTTCCCATTGCTCAAAACGAATAGCCATCTTTACCCTGCGTTAGTGTTGAAATCTTTTTACGTTTTTTTCTTCTAACGGTTCTTTATCGTTAGTATGGAACTTACACCAGCTAGAGGGGAGGTGTAAAAGATAAGTTATAACTTAGTGTTACGTTGAAACTATCTGCTTGGTGCAACTGCTATTTTTTTAGTAGAGTGTAAAGTCGAACGTTTGGGTGATTTACGTTCAACGTAGCCTAAGTGGGACCTTACGTTCTGCTGGTGCAACTGGACCCAGAACCATAACGCAGAGCATAGAGTTGAAAAGAGGATTTAGAGAGTGTGATAGAGAGGAAAGAGATGTAGAGAGGGAACAATGGGGAACTTGAGAGGAGATACTGATGGGGGGGGGGGGGGGGGGGGGGGGGGGGAAGAGATTGATAGGGGAGGAGTGATAGAGTGATGGAAAGGGATAGTGAGAGAAAAGAGAATAAAGTAGTAGGCAGAGGGAAGGAATCAATTTAGCATTTTATCGTTCACTGTTTCATTTATTATATATGAATATATATATGTATCATATTCATTTTTGGGATAATTTTACAGTCAATGTAAATACACGTGTCCCAAACCTATGCAGCCCTTTGAATTGAATTTAATAGAAGTGAGTAATCTGTGAAGGGTTTGAATGAGTGGGACAGAGTGAGGGAGAGAATAGCGTGATAGGACAGAAGAGTGACAGAGAGAAGCAACTGATACAGATACAGCAGTGCCAGGGGGACGAGAGAAGGAGGTGTATCTGTGTATCTCGAGGTTTCCATCTCTGTTCGTTACCCCAGATCCAGCAGAGATCTTGCCTTCATTAGCCGGTTGGAGGGCACCACCCCCCCAGCAGATAGTCAGGCGTAATAACGTCTAATTCCTCTTGAGGCGTTGAGGGTATGACTTAGTGAGGAATCAAGACTGCAGCCAATCCGCCCCCCGAGATTAAATCCTCTTGGAAGAAGGGATTCCAGTAAGTCTCTCTAGAGGCTCACTGCCGGGAACATCACACAGGATTTGGTCAGAATACCATAAGGCCACTGTGTCATTCGAGGAACTTTTACCTATCTCCCTCACAGATTCTATCTTGTACTCTCATGTTTACCTCCCAACCCCCGCAGATTAAACAAATCTTTAATCAGCCTTAAATTATCATATCTTGCATTAGTTGGATAATTTGTGTGATAATTTGATTTGCCGTGGAAGTGCTTTTATGAAACATTAAACACTCACACAACACAGGGAGGGACACGTGGAAACGCTGTTACACGGAGGTGACAGTGGTAGCTGATCTCACCTATAGGGGGCGACAGAAAGCATTTGAGGTGGAGTGATGAGGGGAGGGGGAAGCTTGGTCAGGACAGGGTGGAGGGCTGAGGCAAGAGAGAGGGAGGTGAGGAGAGAGATTAGGAGGAGAGATGTTGGGCTAAAGAAAAAGAGTGTTATCAGTGTGTGTGTAGCGTGTGACCTAGCCGGAGTGTATTCCTCTGAATAGAGTGACACGAGGTCCCCCTGTTGATGGTACGAGACCACAGCTTCCTCGGTCTACTCATTAAATATAAATTAGGAGTGTCATTCAGAGGTCTGTTGGTTCACACAATGCACTCTTCCCTGCCAAGGAGTTTGTGTGTATGTGTGTAATGTGCGTGCGTGTGTGTTGAATGTATTATGCTGTGGTGTAATACCCCTATTGAGGGTTTAAAAGGGGGATGAATGGAGGGAAGAGGCTTAAGCTGCATATTGTCTGTGATTGAAGTGTGTGTTGGTGTGTGGGGGAATACAGCGGCTGTGTGTGTGTTGGTGTGTGGGACTGGGAAGTATAACGTGTGTGTGTGTTGTGTGTGTGTAGGGAGTATAGCGTGTTTGTGTGTGTGGTGTCCTTGGGTGTGTTACGGTGTATAGCGTGTGTGTGTGTTGATAGTTTAGGGGCTTGGGCTCTTCTTCGATGTGTAGGTTTGGCACACGTGTAGAAATACACGTCTTTATGAACTTGATGAGCATTTTAATGTGTGTGTTGTCGGGGGGGTGTGTTAGGGGGTTTTGAGGAAGACATGGGTGTGATGTGTGTGTGTGTGTGCGTGTGTGCGTGCGTGCGTGCGTGCACGTGTGTGCGTGCGTGCGAGAGTCAAAGCAGAAACAGAGTTTGGGTGGGGTCAATAAGTGGGTGTAAGTCATTGTGTATTCCAGCCATCTCTCTAGTTGTCTTTACGAGGGGAACAATCCTGTATTTGTCCGAACCGCTCATGGCCCTCCTCTGACACACATGCACTCACACAGGCACCCACATACACACAAACACACACACAAACACCCTCCTCTCTGACCCACACACCCACACACACTTTACACTCTCCTCTCTGACACACACACACACACACACACACACACACACACACACACACACACACACACACACACACACGTACAAACACACACACCCACACACAAATTATAAACACACACACATACACGCATCCTCCTCTGACACACATACATTCTATACGCACACACACACATAAGCAAGCACATGCACATAAACACACACGCACACACTATACACCCTCCTCTATGACACCCACATACACTGTACCTCCTCTGACACACATCCACATACATCTCTGACACACAAACATGCACACACACTGAGGCACACATTCACAATCCACAATTTCCTCTGAAGCTTGTTTCTTGCTGTATTTTCCATGAAATCCAACACTTCAATCGCCATCGAGCCAGAGAATTGAAAAACACTCTCTATTTAATTTCACCTCTCTCTCTCTCTCTCTCTCTCTCTCTCTCTCTCTCTCTCTCTCTCTCTCTCTCTCTCTCTCTCTCTCTCTCTCTCTCTCTCTCTCTCTCTCTCTCTCTCTCTCTCTCTCTCTCTCTCTCTCTCTCTCTCTCTCTCTCTCTCTCTCTCTCTCTCTCTCTCTCTCTCTCTCTCTCTCTCTCTCTCTCTCTCTCTCTCTCTCTCTCTCTCTCATGAAGGGCCTGATGTTACTCAGGCTGAATCTTATAAAGAGAGATGGCCGGCCCGGGGAGGCCTGCATGTTCTTAAGAGTCTGTGTGGCTTCTCGTTGGTTCGCCGTACTTTAAACGGTTACATTAAGGAGACTCTCGTATGTCGGGATGTACTGGACCGGGGCAGCTAGTGCTGCTCAACACACAATGCTATATGCTGACAGTTTGAATTATTAATATTCAAGTTTATTTTATCTACCCTAAGCTCACATGATCAACGTTTGAGGGGGGGGGAGTGGGGGGTGGGGAGTGAAAAATGACGTCTATATTTTGTGTGTGTGTGTTGTTGTGCATGGGTATGTGTTTGATAGTGTAGCAGCAATAGAGCTGAGAACAACATGTATCTATATTTACCTCCCATCCCATGAATAACTTATATTGTTTAACAACATACGCACACACACACACACACACACACACACACACACACACACACACACACACACACACACACACACACACACACACTCATGCACACACACATACACACACGTACAAACACACACACCCACACACAAATTATACACACACATATACACGATCCTCCTCTGACACATCTGGTGCATGCACAGATGCACACAAACATGTACACACATGTTCATCGACCCCACCATGTCAGGAAGGGGTTTAAAACCTTCAAACTCCATAATAAATCAACTCTTAATCCCAAAATAATCCAATTTCATGCCAAATACTTTTCATGTCTGCAAGAGTGCAGACTGGGCTGTATATGCATTTATATATAGGTGAATACAGGTAGATAGATTAAGGCTATGGTTGAATATATATATATATATATATAGATATGTTTCTGTGTGTGTATATATGTGTATATCTATGTGTACATATATATTTTTAGGTTTTAGGTGAACTTGGGATTTATCAGATGTTCATGATTATTGATCATGAACATCTATCATATTGTAATGATTTTAAATATATGGTTTGGTAATTCGCATATTTTTGGTGATCATTAAGCGGTCATCATATTTAATAGATGGTTCTTTTGATGATCCTAATCCGTGTAAATGATAGCTACTGCACCACGTAAAAATACTTATTTCTAAACGAGACTGCACCAGCCCACTTGCTCTTCTTCCTTTCTCAAAGAGTTGAAGACTAATCCAAATTCTCCTTTCAATAATTACACCATTAAAAGCCTATGTCTGTGAGACGCAGAGCGGCGAGGACGGAGTGACGGGAGGACCAGTGTGGTGGTTCTGGGGGAAATCAGGGGTAGAGGTGGAAGTAAATGTTTTATCACACGCAGTAAGAAGCCTAACCCTGGTGAATAATGAAGCATGAGGCTTGTAGACCAAGGCCAGACTAACATTCTCACATGAAAGAGATACGCATGGAAACACATTGACAGACAGGATGGATACACGGACATACAGACTACCAGGAAGAGAGACAGGCAGTAAGACAAGTGATGAGACAGGCAGACGGACACAGAGTGATACAGACAGACGGAGTGACTGACATCCGAACAGTGAGTTGTGTGTGTGTGTGTGTGTGTGTGTGTGTGTGTGTGTGTGTGTGTGTGTGTGTGTGTGTGTGTGTGTGTGTGTGTGTGTGTGTGTGTGTGTGTGTGTCTGTGTGTGTGCGTGTGTGTGGCAGTAGTGTGTTTCATATTTAATGAGCCAACAACAGCAGATCAGTGTGTTATGACCCCTGTGGAATCACTGGTTGACCTCTGACCTCAAGCTTTCAGTTTCTCTGGGAAGGAGACATGACCACTCAAATTAGCCTCAAAGAATTCATTCAGCCTGTGTGTGTGTGTGTGTGTGTGTGTGTGTGTGTGTGTGTGTGTGTGTGTGTGTGTGTGTGTGTGTGTGTGCTTGTGCGCTGGACAGTGGTGCAGCTTTTAGTTCCTACTCAAACATGGATACATGTTGCTCACAAAAATAGTGACATCCCCAACTGGGCCAGACAAAGGTGACATCATCAGCTTGATCTTTTCCGTCTATGATTCCATCCTTCTGTTACCATGGATATTATAGAATTATTTTATACAATGTGTGTGTGTGTGTGTGTGGGTCGTCACAGTGTATTTGGTGTAGTGTGCCTAATGCCTAGTGTGCGTGTATTTGTATGTGTGTGTCTGTTAAAGGGTTTTCCAGTGTCGGGGCTGAATGGGCCCCAGGGGCTCCTGTACGTCCCTCCTGGGTTGCTGGCTCTGTCATTCCCTGCGGGGGGAGACAGGGGAGGTAGGGGTGAGGCGAGGGAGAAGAGTGAGGCTGTTGGATGTCGTCTCTCTCAGCCGTAAATCAGATATTCTTCCAAAGTCAAACAAAATGGAGGCCGCATAGTGAGCTGCTGGCACTGGTCCAACCTGAGGGTCTACTATCGCTACCTACCTGACCTTGACTGAAACACACACACATGCATGAACGCACACACAGGCACCGCACACACACACGCACGCACACTTGCACACATACACACGCACACACAGCACACATGTACAAACAAACTCCTTACACACAAATATACTCACACAACGCTCACACACCCACCTCAGCACTTACAAATACCCTCCACCTCAGCACACACACATGCACGCACACACCAACTCTCACACACATACACACAACGACACTCCCCTGAGCCAAGGCAGTAAGTAATGTGAGTTTCCTCTACCCTCATTTCTCATTAGTACGTGAGAAATAATGTTCTTGTCCTCTGTCCAGCATTCTCTCACTTTCTCTGGCTCTGTCACTCCTTCATCTATCCTCTCTCTCTCTCTCTCTCTCTCTCTCTCTCTCTCTCTCTCTCTCTCTCTCTCTCTCTCTCTCTCTCTCTCTCTCTCTCTCTCTCTCTCTCTCTCTCTCTCTCTCTCTCTCTCTCTCTCTCTCTCTCTCTCTCTCTCTCTCTCTTGCTATCCCTCTTGCTTTCTCTTGTCTCCCTCCCCCTTCCTCTCTCTCGCTCTCTCTCAATCTTTCTCACTCTATAACTATCTATATCTATCTCTTTTCCAGTCTTTCAAAGTAGCCTACATTATAGTGAATAAAGTAAATGAAATAATTGGAAATGTCTTGCACAACCTGTTCATTGAGCGATGGAGTTCGATCAATCGTGAATCCAAAAAAATCATTCCACATCCCGGCTTTGTGTTTTGGTTTAAAGTCGGCCCATGGACACAGCAGACCATCGATACGGAAATGACATTTCCGCCTTCCGTTTAACGAGTGTTCTGCCAATACTGGATGTGTGTCCGTGTCTGGGTGTTAGTGCTTGTGTGTGTGTGTGTGTGCGTTTGTGGGGGTAGCTGCGTGTGCGATGTGGGTGCGTGCATGCGTATGAGTGTGTGTAATAATAATAGTGGAGCTCCTGCTGTCTGGGTTGTTTCCCGTCGTCTCCGGAGCGCCGCTGGAAACACGATGCGTTGATGGAGCACAGCATCAGACGGAACGGAAAACCCCAGTCTCTAGAACCTCCTCATCGTGTGGGGGAGGAGGGAACGAACAGGCCCAGTCTCTAGAACCTCCTCATAGTGTGGGGGGGGAAGGAACGAACAGGCCCAGTCTCTAGAACCTCCTCATCGTGTGGGGGAGGAGGGAACGAACAGGCCCAGTCTCTAGAACCTCCTCATCGTGTGGGGGAGGAGGGAACGAACAGGCCCAGTCTCTAGAACCTCCTCATCGTGTGGGGGAGGAAGGAACAAACAAGCCCAGTCTCTAGAACCTCATCATCGTGTGGGGGAGGAGGGAACGAACAGGCCCAGTCTCTAGAACCTCCTCATAGTGTGGGGGGGGAAGGAACGAACAGGCCCAGTCTCTAGAACCTCCTCATCGTGTGGGGGAGGAGGGAACGAACAGGCCCAGTCTCTAGAACCTCCTCATCATGTGGGGGAGGAAGGAACGAACAGGCCCAGTCTCTAGAACCTCCTGACGAGTCGTGGAAGGAGGGAACGGACATCCCCAGCCTTTAGAACCTGCCGATGAGGTGGGGCAGGTGGATGGGAGAGGAGCGGAGGGAGAGCTGGCGGTGGAGGAGGTGTGTCTTCTCCTCGGTTGCGCTTCACAGATGAGGCCTAGCGGACCCCTAGCTGCTTTTATGTCTTGGAGGGAAGTCATTTTTAAAACCTTGCTACGATCAAATCAATCGAGCTCACCACTCAACTCTATTGATCCCATGTTTGTTCGGTACAGATGCATCTCTCTCTCTCTCTCTCTCTCTCTCTCTCTCTCTCTCTCTCTCTCTCTCTCTCTCTCTCTCTCTCTCTCTCTCTCTCTCTCTCTCTCTCTCTCTCTCTCTCTCTCTCTCTCTCTCTCTCTCTCTCTCTCTCTTTGAACCTACCTCTTTTCAACCTCTCCCTCACCCCTCCCCTGGCCTGTTTCCATGGCGTTGTGTGGGTGTCATATCAGATGAGCGTAGCGATAGCTCATGTTACTGCTTCACCAGCGGCAGATTATCCTGTCACCAGGGCCTATTGATCCGTGAGCACTCTTAATAAATAAAGTAGCGCGGCGGAGACGTCGGATCCATGATCACTCCGGACAACACCCTGATATTTATACCACCCGGCGGGTAGCGCATGATGGATGTCGATAGTCTCTCTTCTTCTCCTTGCTCTACTGTCTGCCTAACTCCTCCCCTCCTTCGGTTCTCTTCTCCTCTCTTTTCTTCTCCATATCGCTCCTCTCCACCTCTAATCTACTGTCATTTCTGTCCTCTCGCCTCTCCTCTCTCTTCTTCTGCCCTCCTCTCCGCTCTTCTCTTCTTCTGCTCTCCTTTCCTCTCCTCTCTTCTTGCATTTCCTCTCCCTTCTTCTGCTCTCCTCTCCTCTTGCATTTCCTCTCTCTTCTTCTGCTCTCCCCTCTCTTCTTCTGCTCTCCCCTTCCTTCCTTTCCTCTCCTCCCTTCTTCTGCTCTCCTCTCCCGTTTCCTCTCTCTTCTCCTGCTCTCCTTTCCTCTCCGATCCTCTCGTGTCTCCTCTCTCTTCTTATGCTCTCTGCTCCTTCCTTCTCCGGCCCTCTCTCCTCCTTGGTTCTCCTCACTCTCCTTTCCTCCTCTCTTGTTCCAAAATGCATATTCCTCTCATTCCCTCCTCATGTTGCCACGTTGATCAGGGACGAAATAGACCCTCGGCTCCTACCCCTCCTCCTCCTCCTCTCCTCCTCCTCTCTCCGGTTGCTTTCATGTCCTCTCAGAGGTCCTTGCGGAGGTCGAGTCGACACACGGGGATGATGTACTCCCAGGTGGGAGAGACATGAGGAGAGCCCAGGGAGTAACCGATCAAATGAGCTACTGGTGGGGGTCGGGGGATGTGTTGAAGAGAGCGAGGCCAATGGAGAGTCTCTGAGGGCCTGGGGAGGAGGGGGAGGAGGGGGAGGAGGAGGAGGCAGGGTCAGATGAGGTCAGAGCCCCAGATTAGGGCTGATTGTTTCCTCTGCAGCCTGGCTGATGGAAGGTAAATCCGGACTGACACGCAGCTCTTTGGTGGGATGCATCAAAGAAACGTCACGTTGCCTTAAAGCACTCCCCTTCTCCAATTCTTCCCTTCCCTGATTCTCCCTGTTTTCACCTCTCACCTCCCCCCGCTTTAACATCCCTTATGACCCAGCATGCTGTCAAGGTCACCTTCGAGAATCACTGACTTTATCCTCCCACCTTGAACAGAGGAGTAGTATGTGTGTACGTTTGTCTGTGGGTGTGTGTCTGTGGGCGTAGTGTGAAATCGTACCTGTGTGTGTGTGTGTATGTGGTGTTGTGTTGTGTGTGCGTGTGTGCGTGTGTCTGTGCGTGCGTGCGTGTGTGTGTGTGTGTGTGTGTTTTTGTGTGCTTATATGTCTGCGTAGTGTAGTGTTTGTGTGTGCTCTGTCCTGGGCTGTTGGGGTATATTCTGGAATCCTTTAATCTGCGGAACGGAGGATTTCAGATGGAAATATTGTCTTTCCTTTCATGTGTTTAGCCCACATGGATCTTCTCCCTTCAATCACGAAAAACTCTTATTGATGATTTCTTTTTATTCATGAAACATTTCTTCTCATTGGTCGTTCTGTTTTTATCAAGAAAGCTGGCTCCTGTTGGTCTGTTTCTTTTAAATTATGAAACATTTGCTTTGTTTGTTATCAAATATCATTGTCTCTAATTGGTAGGTTTTAAAAACACGAAATACCTGTACCATTGTTCGGATTTGTCGTTTGTTCGAAATAAAAAATCATTCCCTCTCTTTTTTTTTTTAATCAAGAATCACTCGTTCTCATTGGTGGGTTCTAACAGAAGGAAAGGGCTTTAATCATCTCCTTAACAAATGGAATGTTCCTACTTAGAACAATTCCAGGCAATTAGGTTGCATTGGATGAACTGTATATATTTGTGAATATATAAGAACTTTACACTAGATGTAGTAGATGCTCATTATATATGTATGTGTATATAGATGTATACATATATCGTGTATGTATCTATATATATAATGAACTGAAGAGTCAGGGTTTCTAGCTCAACATTTTGCAGTTAGCTTAATTGACTCCTAAGTGAGGTAGCTCCTAAATGAGGTAATAGGTTCTTAGGTATAACTAGGCTGTGATCTGTCTCAAGTTCAGAGCTGGCTAACGGATAAGCTAACCAGAGATAACTACTAGGCTAATCTTGGAATCCAATGATAAAGCTTGCGTAAGATGTTCATTCTATTTTTATACCTACAGTACAGTTACAGAGATATACAGATGATCATTCCACACCATCTATGGATTTTTTGGGCTTGTATCTCGTCCCTGAATCGATATCAACCTGACCTTGTGTCAAGAGGTCATTGCTTTGGTGAGGGAGAACTTAGGTCATAGCAGCAGAGCTGTTAAACGTGGTAATATGCTACTGGACTCAATATTTGGATTGTATATGGGATAAGACTGTATGTAATAGCAGAAAACAGCGGTCGGATATAGGATCAAGCAGTCCTAATAGATTATGCTAGAGCTTCTGGGGTCAGAGCCTACAAATGGCCCGGGCCGGAAGCAAATAACTGCAAGGGCGGAGCATCGCCTTATTCCCTGTTTTGTTACGGAGATATTCTACCAAAGAAAACATAACGGCTGGAGTCACTGGAGAAGAGATTCAAATTTGTGTATTCTTATGGTGGCCAGTCTGGAGTGTTGATTTGAATCCTTAACAGACAATTTTTTTGCAGTTTTCTTCAGCTAGTTAAGTTTGTCAGTGAGTCAAATTACTCTGACACATCCTACATAACATCAATTTGTATTAACAGTCGTACCAAATATGACGTGGAAGAAAGTGAAATGCGGCATTCACTCAATTGTAACTGAAACCAACAACGTTAGACCTAGAGTCACTATATAAAAGACTACCTACCTTCAAACACATACACAGTTACACATACACCCACACACACGAAACACAAATTATAAATTTCTAACATCTCACAAGCATTCCTTTATAAATTGTAGAACTTGGGTTACTCTTTTAAAACTAGTACAGTTTGATAAAATGCATTAAAATGTTGATGTCTTCAGTGTATATCTATCCGTATCCATGTGTTATAACATGCATTTTTTAACCATATTTATATTTAAAGTTCTGCACACAGTCCAAGTCTTTCTAAAAGTTTGTTCCATATAGACATAGAAAGCAGGGAGAAACATGAACGTTGTTCTTGCTCTGCGAATAATATATACTAATGAGAGTGCACATAGCATGTAGGACAAAGGGATTTCGAAAGTGTCCAAATTGACACAAAGAGCGTATTAAGGGTTCTATTTATTCACTCAGTAATCCCACTCCCTCTGGGTGTGTTGGTCCACCATGTAATGGATGGTAAAGTTGTTGTTTGTTATTGTTTTGGTTAAGAACTGAATTACCCCAGAATGTGGAAATATGGACATTGATAAATCAATCACACGAGTAGATGAGGGGAATATAATTATTGCCAAGGATGTCATGCTTGTTGGGTTTCTCTGTGTTTGGACAGGATTTAGCTAAGCCCTTGATTTAATTTCACATGCATCGCAAAAGAGTTTCCTTATTGTGTGTGTGTATGTGTGTGTGTATGTGTGTTTTTTGTGTGTGCAGAACCCAGTAAAGGGCAACTTGATACCAATTTCAATACCACAACGACAAACTGAAACAAATGAGGGCATTGAATGTTATATTTCAATAAAAATATAAATATATCAAGGATATAACATTATAACAAGGACCAGCAGAATGACTGTGGTACACATTAACAATCATTTAGAAAGAAAGACATTGATGAAAACAATATTTGTCTCTTGGTTATTCCCATAGTAAAAGGCCTCGGAGATTGTCTAGCATGCATAAGGTTCAAGTTACGAATGACATACTTGCTTGACAGAAAACCTTATTTGGCTGTGATCCTGTGTGTATGAGTGGATCAAAGGTGAAGGTCATTATATTCACCTGTTATTCCAATTTGTTGCTCAATTTATTCCTGACTTTTCAATTAACAATTTAACTCTGATAAATACCAGTTGATAATGAACGGTTTATCTCAGCTTCACATTTGAATTTTTTTCAAACCTGATAATGTCCAATTGATAACCTAACTCTGCTTCCAAAGTCTAAAATTGGGTTATTTCCACACTGATAGCAAAATTCTGCAAGAACTTTGCCTCTGCAAAGGATTGCCTCCCCCTCCTAGAGATTCTGCTGGGTCCTTTGCTGTTCCTCGTGGCACTGTCTCAAACACTGTGGCCTTATCCCCAACATCTGGGAACTTGGATTGCGGAAATATCGAAAATTTAGCCTGAATGTTTCAAAGTAATGAGGTTTTGATTTAAATAGAGCGGTTTTGCAATGTTTGGATCCCATTAACCTGCGATTGGTCTCGTTCACCGAGCGCGTCTTCAATAATAAGGTTGTCTTCCAGGACCCACGTTTACAGCGTGTGGTAATCTATACAGAAACAGGAGGGGGAGGAGGAAGAGGAAAAGGAGGGGGTGAGGTAGAGGAGGAGGATGAGGAGGTGGTTGAGAATAAGGCAGGGATGAGCGAGAGCGGGGAGGGGGGAGATGAGCAAGAGGGGGTTGAGGAGGCGATAGAAGAGGGACGAGGTTGAGGAAAATAAGGGGGGGGGGGGGGGGGGGGGGGGAGAGTGGATGAGCTGGAGACATCGGAGGGGGTGAACAGCAGAAGGAGGAAGAGGTGGTTGTGAGGAGGAAGAAGAGAACGGGTGAGGAAGAGGAGGGGATAAAGAGGACGGTTGAGGTAGAGGAGGAGGATGAGTGGTTGGGTTAGGAAGAGGGGGGGATGAGGTAGACGTGGGAGAAGATGGGGATGGGTGAGAAGGTGGGAGTGGAAGAAGAGGGAGTGAGGAGGCAGAGAAGGAGAGATGAGGAGGAGGCAGAGGAGAGGTTGGCGGTAGTGAGGAAGTCTTCCGCGTTGCTCTTAAGGAATAATCAAAAGGCATTAGAGGGGCAGGTTGGAGCATTTCAGATGTGCAAGTGTGATGTGCTCTGTTCTCGTACCTCTGTCCTATACCCCCACACCTTCACCTCTCTTCCATTATCTCATGCTGTCTTCTCTCCTCTTCTCCTTGTTTATTCACTCCTCCCTTCTTGCCTCTCTTCTCTTTCCTCTTTCTTCTCATATTTACCCAGTCCTTCACTCCCGTATTTTCTCCTGTTTCCTTCTCTTTTCGCGACTTTTCCGTTCTCCCCCTGACCTCTTCTCCTTTCTTCTCTTTTCTCTCCTCTTATCTCTTCCCTCTCTCCTAATTTTCCTCTCCTTTTATCGCTTCTCCTTTACAGCAACACCGATAATACTCTCACAGGATCTTCTTTCTGTTATCGAATCCCTGCAACACTGTCGGCTTGTGATATATCGCGCTCACAGTTCACACGGTGCGCACCACTTCCGCTCCGAGTCCTTGAAATACTCACGCTTTTAAAAAGCGAGCTAATCTTAATTGATCCCCACACAGTTATGTGTCCATTAATACACGCTCATACTCATGTTTCATGCGTTTGTTGAACCACAGACATATGGGGAAACATACAAGGTTTCTGCTTTGAAGCGAAGGCCTTCGGAGAGGTGCTGTTGTCCATGCAGAAATACGGGCACGGGATGGATGTGAGGAAACATTATGACATCGGCCAATTCAGGAGGTGACACTGGGCTAGGGCCCAGCGTCTCTGCCAAACTGCCAGCAGAACTGCTCTGGTTGGCTGGACATAACTTCACAACGCAACACGATTAGCTAAATTCAACTTGGAACACTGGTATTTGCATGTCGCATTTAAATCGAATAGCTTCTGTAGCTGTGATCGTGAAAGAAGATGACTGTTTGGTATTTTTAGAACTCTCCTTTTATTCAAAGCTATTTACCGGATCGCTCTCCATGTCTCTCTCAGAAGAGACATGGCTCACACGTGACGAAGCGCACCGAGACCTGCCCGGTATAACTACCGTGTTATCTCCAACACTGAATACCAGACGCATTGTCGGGCCCCAGGGGCCTCACATGATGCGGGGGCATGAGACGTGGCAAGGATCACAGCGCCGGTGATAAACGTCCCCGGGCCTTAGCCTTGGCTTTGATAATTCAGATTTGGATTCAGAACGACCACACAGACATAGGCTTGCTTTTGGTTCATCAGCTGAGCCTAGAAACAAACATCATACAGCAGGACAGTAGAAGACGTACATAATACCCAATATAGATATGACACCACATCTTTTTTCCCATATGACGTGCAGGGCATGTTGTTATACACATTACCTTATGTACGTATCCTTCAATATCATCACCTTATTT
>NC_044061.1:14573878-14586378 GCF_902167405.1 Gadus morhua
GCCACTCACCTTTCTTCACAATACTCCAGCTGTTATTATATATTTATTTTTCAACGCTGAATGCATTCACACATCCTGCCTTGGTCAGAACCCTGGGCTTTAAAGGAGTGTAGGGGTGCTCTGTGTTATCTCGTCCTTGCTCTCTGAATGGGTGGTGAGGGTGTGAGGGGGCGCAGTGGTGGTGAAAGGGGGTGGAGGTTGGCAGCGGCGCTACAAAAAGGTCAAAGTGTGTGTCGGTGTGTTTTTGTCTGTGTGTGACGTGGGTGTACTTGAGTGCGTTTGTGTTTTTATGTGCGTGCGTATCTGTGTGTGTGTGTGCGGGTGTGTGAGTGTGTGTGCCTGACATTCACAAACCCTTTCACACTCGGCCGGCCGCGCAGCAGCAGCGGGGACAGGAGTGCGGTATCGACAGGCCGTCATGTCGCGCACAGAGAGAGGTAACCGCTGCCAGCGCAGAAATAGAACATGTGCTAGTGGGAGCGGGCGACTTCAGAGGGGAAACCACGGGTCACAGCGCTGTGACGACGATACAACAGGGTTTGACGTGGTGCGCTGGCTTGGGTCACCGAGTTTATTAGGTCCTAGGTGGTCCGTACATTGAGCACAGCACTTTTTTACGAGGAGTGTGAATAAAAGAAACCTCCCGGCATAATTTGTAAGACTTGCGGTAAATGCGTTTCGGCTAAATGTAGTGGGAGACCGGTGACCCTGCAGTAAGGTTCTTAGAGCATGGATATTGGGTTGTGGTTTGAAGTACTTATGCTGATTCAATACACCATAGTGTTTGTGGTTCTACACGTTAGAGTTGTGGTGTTCAGTGGTATAATGTTAATGCGAGAACACACCCCTATGTTTCCATACTGATCTAATTAAAGCCAGCAACTGCCCTTGTGGGAATTTATTTACCCGCTAATTATTAACACACTGATCTCCTGCCTTTGTTTCTGTTTACGTTGTTACATTATTTTTATATATATCTATTTCTGTGTTTGCGTTGCCATGGCTACGCTCCGTGTGGTGCCGTGACGACTTGGGAGAATCACCCGTGTCTCGGAGCTCCCGGGATCTGAGTGGCATTTTCATCATCTTAATTAACATGATTAAAAGACTAATATTCCCTGGTAATAACCCACAGGGAGGAGGGGGAGAGAGCCCGACACAAAGGGAGAGAGCGGAGGGAGGGGAGAGGGAGGAGATAAAGGTTAATGCAAAGAGAGGAGAGAGAGAGGGTGACAGAGAGCGGGAGTAGAGAGGGAGAGGAGCTAGGAGGAGGAGAGAGAAAGAGAGAGAAGAAAAGAGCATGTTATAAAAAGAGGAACCCAGGAGGAGAGAGAAGATAGACGCTTTTGAAAAGAGGGAGAGAGGGGAACAGACCATGGATCAGACCAATTGTGTTGGGGGGGGGGGGGGGGGTGTGTGTTTGTGTAGAGGTTGAAAGAGAGATAGAGCTGGAACAAAAGAGAGGAACAGAGATGAGGGAGAGAGGGGAAAGATAGAAGTTAACAGAAGGAGGAAAAGTGAGGGAGGAGGAAAGGAAAAGAAGAGAGACACACATGGAGAATAGAGGTAATGACCGAAGAAAGAGGAGAATAGAGAGAAGAGATTAACAGGGGGAGAGGAAGGAGGTTTGAAATGTTTGTGTGTGTGTCTTAGTTTGTGTGTGTGTGTGTGTGTGTGTGTGTGTGTGTGTGTGTGTGTGTGTGTGTGTGTGTGTGTGTGTGTGAGTGTGTGTTTGTGTTATTTTTGATTGATGAACATTTAACACCCGCTTAGTGTGACAGTCTGTCTGAAAGATAAATGTGTGTGTGTAGTGTGTGTGTGTATGTGTGTGTGTATGGTATGGATTTATGCAACATGAATCCTTTGTGTTTTTGGTGCACATGTGGTTGTTTTCTGAAAACCAAGTGGAAGAAATCAGAGACTCAGGAATCAGAGTCCTGCTTCCTCTGGCAATTTAAATATGAGAACAAACAAAGGAGTAGAATGCATAGCAAGTTAATTGCACATATATTTATATATATGAACAAACACTAAGCAAAGTCCCGGTGTAGTGTGAACTGTGATTCATTCAGACTCCCAGGCTCTACCTCTTCATATCTTTTCCCTGGGTCATGTCCCCACCTCCCTTCCCCAAAGAGACAAGTATTCAGTTTAAAGTTCATCTCTTTAGCCCGTGGTCAAACTTCAAATAACCTCTTTTAACAGCCTGCAGTTCATCATCACTACAAGTTGGACTTCTCCAGAAGCATCCTAGCCATATAATGAATCCAATAGTAGCACACTCTTTTATCTACCCAAGTATACATCATATAGACATTAGATAGTGTGTATATAGAAGGTGTGGTATGAAGTATTCGTATTAGTATTATTATTATTATTAACGATCATGGTCAGAGGTTACATTTTCTTATACAACAAAGACAACCACACATCATAGAGTATTCCGCGAAAAAGGATGTATGGATGGCGTCTTATGTCGGAGTGAATCTCCAATTCCTCACACATACAATCATCAATCCCACCAACGTAAAAACCACCTGGTGCTCCACCTCTGTTGTCGTCCCCCGTGATAGTGTTCCCTCTCCGACTCCCCCTGTCACTAACTTGTTCTGTCCCCTCCTCCGCAGACGGACAGCTTCCCCACTGAGTCCAGCTACATGGGCAGTCGCCAGCAGTTTGTCCAGAGGTAAGACTTCAAACCACACCGGCCGTGGCCACCTTGAGGCTGACAGCGGAGCGCTTGTGAAACCCTTTGCCTCCGCCGGCTGCCGGTGGTGTGTCTGTGTATGCATGGAGATGTATGCTATATTAAAAGCCCATCGTCTATGTTGTCAAAGGTGCTGCCAAGTGCTATTACAACACGGCGCTTAGGGAATTCCTTGATCGTTATTCTATTTTATTTTTTGCAAACGTCTTCTATCTTCTGTTTCTTGCGAGTTCCCCGGTCCCTTGTGATCGCAGGCTCTTAAGAGTAATGGGTTAGCAGAGGATGTTTTCACTCCTGATAACGGTAAGACTTGTGTGGAAGGAAATATGGGATAATAAAGGGATATTATAATTGAAAAAAGGCTTTTATTTACTTGTGATATGGGTTTTCAAATTCATTGCTGCTACATCAAATCCTTCAGCACAAGGACCAAAGTGAGGGGAGGCGGAGAACAAGAGATGATCGACAGCAGTCGAGTGTCTACAAACATTTTAGTGCTGATAGACCGACTAGCCCATCATCATTCAGTTACTTATCTCGTATTTTCAAATATCTTATTCTTCCTCGACCTCCCATTCTGCTTCGTTTTTCACTACCGTCGCCCCCTTCAGCACCTACTCGTCCCTGGAAGGTAGGCTTAAGGTGAGGAATCTGTTCCTTCCTTCTTAAGGTTTCTCCCTCTGGGCTTTAGTTTTTCCTTTGAGCCTATTTGAGGACTTAGGGCAGAGTAGCGAGCTCTTTATTATCCCCACAGCAGTGATTCATAATCCAGGTCGCACTACAAAAAACACCAAAACAAACATTTAAAAGCAATAATAAAGATATGAAGATAGAAACCACAGAAACATTCAATAACATCGGAACCGAAGCAATGCCAACCCACGGGTGGGAGTGTGCTGTCATGTGGGTTCTCAGAGAGGACAACGGGGGGGACACGAATACAATCAAATAAATAGACCTGACCTCCCGCGTCTCTCTCCCCAGCAGCTCCACGTTTAAAGACCCGGAGCGCGCCAGCCTGAGGGACAGCGGACACGGAGACAGCGACCAGGCAGACAGCGACCAGGACACCAACAAGGGCTCCTGCTGCGACATGTCGGCCAAGGAGGCCCTCAAGATGAAGGCCACCGGCGTCAAGCCGCCCCCTCTGGAGCAGGGTGAGTCCGAGACTAGCCCCACACTACGTCGCCACAGCACAGGCACCCAAGGGCCACTGGGAGCTGTACCGCCCCCTACTTTTGGTCTCAGTCAGTGCGTGAGTCAGTGCGTGTGTTAGAGTGTGTGTGTGTGTGTGTGTGTGTGTGTGTGTGTGTGTGTGTGTGTGTGTGTGTTTGCATTTGTGTGTGCGTTCCAGAGTGTATGTGTGTGTGAGTGTGTGTCCGTTTGCGTGTGTGAGAGTGCATGTGTGCAATGCAGTGCATGCGCAGTTTATTTGTCTCTGTTTCTACATCTGAATTCTGAACACGTCGTGCCTTTATGAAAGCAGACAAGGCCATTACACTTTCATAAGACCCTCCACTTCAGGCCCCCTCCCCGACTCTCCAGTCCCTAGCCCCCTACTCCACTCTGAAACATTGATAATGGAACACGGATAACGCAACTTAGCTCTCTAGTGGAGCTGCATGGCACCGCAACGCTAAATATAAATTATGACTGCAAGCGCTCCGGCTCGGGCAGATAACACATGACACATGTAGAGCAATAATAACTCAGATAGAATTTTCCGATTGGACTCGCGTCCTCCCCCCGCCCCACTCTCTATCCATCTTCTCCCTCCTCTCCCCTCCCTTCCCCTCCCGCTGACGTTGGTTGTCCTCACAGTCTTACAAGACAAGGGAACATGGTGCCTTCATACGCTGGCATAGTGTCTCTCTCCATTCAGCTGACGGAGATATTCCCTGAGAAACTCTGAGACACGACGAGCCCGCACAGCGAGACAGAGGCAGGGAGCGTCAGTTTGAGGCCAGTGAGTGGATCTGGCAGCAGACGAACAAAGAACACGGGTTCTCCTTAATGGTGTTATTAATCCACCAAACAGACGGCGCAATGCGTCCTCGCCGAAGGACAGCCTGGGTTGGTGCGAGGCAGCGTTCTGCAGCGATGGTGTTTGGCTCGGTTCTCCACCAGGTTTCAGCAGAAAGGACCGGCTACACTCTGGCAAGAGGGATTGGCCAATTATAACACTCCATATGTTTGTCATTCCGAAAACGGTCCCATGTAATGGGCCGTGCGGGGCAGGAAGAATCACATTTGTACATGTGGGGACGGAGCGGGCGAGGTTGGCGGACAGGCTGGGCCAGATTAGACGTAGGCGCTTCTCCACCCGTCTGGCTGCCAAACCCCTCCGTCTCCCACCACATCCACCCGTCTGTGTGTTCTCTATTAGCCTCCTGAAGAACTGCTGTTCACAGCCCAGTGCACAGGAGAGTGTGGACGTGCATGCACATGCATGCTGACACGCACACTCGCATGCGCTGTCAGGCACACTCATACTGGCACACAGTGTCTCACCGCACACACACACACACACACACACACACATACTGACAAACCCATTGTCTCACACGCAAACACACACGCTGACACACACAGTGTCTCCGACACACACACACGCTGACACACACAGTGTCTACCAGACACACACCTACACGCACGCACACACACACACACGCAGACACACACGCTGACACACAGTGTCTCACAGACTAACATGCTGATAGACAGAGTGTCTCCCACACACACACGCTGACACACACAGTGTCTCCCACACAGACTCACACTCACACACACTGAATTACGGTATCTCACGCTGACACAGAACCACAGAACCACACACACACACACACACACACACACACACACACACACACACACACACACACACACACACACACACACACACACACACACACACACAGTGTCTCACACACAATCACAAGGGCAGTGTCTCATATACACACAAACACACATGTACAAACCCACACACACTCACACACACATTCAGGCTGCTGGTATTGTCACAGCGTTTCCCATTGGCGTTTCCCATGATCCTTTGCTGTGTTCTCAGCTTGTTTGGGGAAACCGATGAACGTGGGACCTGACGGTTACTGCCAAGCATCTGGCTTTGTTTAACCAATAACACACCACTGTTTGTACTTGGTGTGGGTGTGTAGGTGAATTTTGTTTAGGGTTTAAAGCTGGCTAGCGTGAGCATTTCTAGGAAGCAGTGATCACAGGTGTGCAATTATGTTGATGTGTTCATGTGGGTGCATCTCAGTGCATGCTGCATGCTAGCCAGGCCTGGCTTTCAGACGTTGTAGCAATATAGGTAGAGTGGGGAGATCAACACAGTGGTACGACAGTGCTTTGGATGAGTACCATGCACTGTTTCACATGATGAGTAACCTCCATCTCTTCAAACCAGACTCAAACACAGATATGTTTCTCTCTCTCTCTCTCTCTCTCTCTCTCTCTCTCTCTCTCTCTCTCTCTCTCTCTCTCTCTCTCTCTCTCTCTCTCTCTCTCTCTCTCTCTCTCTCTCTCTGGCTCTGGCTCTAGGGACGTTGTGGCCTCATTCAGAGTAACAACAACAGCAGTAAAAGTGAACAAAGCAAACAGTAACTCCATAAGCACCCTCAGTCTCTCTCTCTCTCTCATCCCAGCTTCTATCGCCCCCAGTCTGGCTCTCTCTCGCTCTCCTCTCTCTCCCTACACCTCATCCTCCATCGCCCCACTTCCCATCCCGACCCCTTTTACTCTCCCCCATAAATCTATTCCCGCCTTTCTCCCACTTTTTTCATTGTAGCCAACCTTTATTTAAACAGGTAGGTCTGCACACAGCCACCTGGGGAGGAACACAGCAACAGGACACTCGTAAAAAGTCCCAGACAAACAATAAAGCACTGCAAAATAAAAGCCCAAAGTAAAAAGCAGAGGTCATATAAATGAGCGAGTAGGAAGGTAAAGGCGGTGATACCCGAGCCAACCTCGGAAACGGTGATCCATTGGTCACGCAAACACCCAGCAGTTCATGCTCCACGCCGCGGTGTCCCTCGCTAATTAATTGATTAATTGGGCTTGCCAAACTGGTCGAAATGTCTTCATTAAGCTGAAGCATATCAAATGCATTTTTTTCTGTGGTGGTTTTTAATTGGTGATTAATTGATGTGCCTGCAGAGACTGAAAGCAAGAACATCATAGCTCGAGGAGAGAGAGGGGAGCGGGAGATAACGAAGGCGAGAGGAGAAGTGGCCATCACACAGGGGTGAAGGGAGGGAGGGCACGGAGGCTTGTGGATGACCTATTGTAATTAGACTGTGGTGCACTGCGATAATCACATCGCTTCACGCCTCGCTTGAGAGGGAGGAGGATGTATATTGAGATGATGGCGAACGATGGATGGATCAGTTGATACTGATGGACGATAATTATGGATGAGGATGGATAATAGCGGTTGATAATGATGGCTTATGATGGATGAGGATGGATGTTAATGCTGAAAGGAAAATTATGGACGATAATTGATGATGATAGATAGTGTTGAATGGATAATGATGGCTAATTACGGATGATAATGATCAATGGATAATAATGGATTGCTAATGTTGGATGATAATGATCATTGGATAATAATGGTTGATAATGATGGATGGATGATGTTGGATGAAAATGATCAATCGGTAACGATAGTCGATAATGATGGTAAGGATAATGTGGGATGAAAAAGATTAATGAATAATGATAGTCGATAATGATGGTAAGGATACTGTTGGATGATAATGAGTGTAAGGATAATGTTGAATGATAATGATAAATGGATAATGATGGTTTATAAAGATGGATGATAATGACCATAAGTGACAGAAAATAATGTATAATAATGGTTGATAATGATGATTCATGATGGAGAATAAGGGCTGAATAATGATGGAGATTGAATGGATGAAAAAATTATAATGTGTCCCGATTCAGCGTCCCAGTAGAAGGTGGTGGTATCATAAAAAAGAGTCCCAAACAAACACAGCACCTTTCTCAACGTGTTCAGTTAAATCTGCATGAGATCCTACAACTGTACGCACACACATATGTATGCACAGTCATTCACAAACAGATTATTGCATAGGCTGTGGCTGTTTACACTGGGTGTTATTATTGGCTGTGGAACAGTCGGCTGTGAGGATATGTTCATCTCTTTCCTTTTGTTTGCTCTGTCCGTATATGTGTGTGTATGTGTGTTTATTTTGAAGTGCGCGGATGTTCTGCAGATATTTTCTTTAATTGTGACAATTGAACAGCAGCAGAGGACTGTTGGTACCTGGAGATGTCAGCAGGCAATTATATTAGTCTAAACCTGATAGGCTATTAAGTGCCTCACTCTCTCTTGTTTATTGAAACCTTTTGGTATTTGGTTGTTCCTAAGCGGTCATGGTGTTACGCTACTTATTATCCCTGGCATAATGGCCCATCATAACTATTTGGTGCTAAGGTAATAGCCGTGGCTTTAGACGCCATCATAACCTTCCGGTTCTACAGACCTATCCCTGACATAATACCCCATCATAACTCTCTGGTTCTACAGACCTAGCCCTGGCATAGTACCCCTACATAACTCTGGGGCTACGGTTCTAGCCCTGGCCTTATATCCCATCATAACTCTGCTGCCTTGGCATAGTAATAACTTTATACTAACTCTAAAGGAAGACTCAAAGATAGCCCAGAGGTAATTCACACTCGCTTCCGGCTCCCCTGCCGTTTCAGTCCGACAAGATTCCTGTGCGGCGGGGCGTCACGTTACACACACAGACACAGAGATTACTTCCCCCCTTCTAAATAAATCATCAAACCAGGGATTGTTTTTGGTAGCTGGATACGTCGGCTGGTGTAAATGATTTCCTCCCTGGCGTCCTTAGTCTTATTAGCTGGCAAACTTAGTAGAACTGCATTAATAATTAAAGGTCCTTCCACAGAGCCGCGGTATGGGGTCAAAGACTTGGCGGGCAGTGGGAGAGCCGTTGTTTGAGAATGATGTTTCCATGACTCCCGCTGGTCCCCGGGGGGGGGGGTTGGTTTCTGGCGGCCGCAGTCGATAGGGCTCAAGGAGGACACAAAGCTGTGTCGATTCAGCTCCTGAGCTCTACCCCCCTCTCGCATGGTGAACATGGACGTGAAATACCTCCCATGCACAGGAATTTGATGCAATAACTTTGTTCGTTTACCAAACACTTTTAGTGATTCTGATGAATGACTTAAGATATGTCAGTCAAGATTTGAGGTAACATCCGTGTATAACATGGAGACACTCGTAGGAGTAGGATATGCATCAGGATGCCTTCTATGACGGGCTCCATGTAGAATGAGATATGTTCTCCCAGCCACCTTTTTTTTTGAGACCCTGAAAGACAAACTGAACTCTTTAGAACACTGGGTCACTTCTTCTTTTCTTTATATACTGAAAGACAGAGACACTTCCACCCGAGCAGCAAGATTTTCTCTCCTTCTTTTAATCCGTAGTAAGATAATGAGCAAACAGTTCAATTCCCGCTTTTATTTACTGGTCAGAGGACACATCCGATGCCTTTTGCGCGCTCGTAGCCATGGTAACCTCTAATTTTTTTCCCCCTGGCACTGTGGCCTTCAATAACCCTTTATCGCTCTGCGAGGTGGGGCCACTCTTTTCAGCATCATTCATTTTTCATGAAACAGATAAATGCAGCCGCTTTCTTTGTGCAGCGGAGTATAGCTGTTACTTTTATTTGTTAAAAGGTTTCTGATTCTCCCCAAGGTGGCCTCCTGTCTCCGACTTCATCTCCCCACTGCAAGTGATCTGCTGGGTGAAATACACAACCACACACACACACACACACACACACACACACACACACACACACACACACACACACACACACACACACATGTATACACAAACACACACACACACTCGCACACTGGCTCACACCCAGACACATACAAACATAAACACGCAGGCACAGAGAGGCACACACAATCAGAAAAAAAAAACACTCAGGCTCTGTTAACATCTGCATACTCTGTTCTGCTATATCTCTCTACTGCCCTCCCTCTCCCTCTCTATCTCCTTCATACCAGCATCCAAACACATGCATACACACCCATAAACATTAATGTTGTGTGCACATCAAAAAACACACATGGTAACACAGCGACAAACATTCACATACAAACACACACGTACAGACACACACATGAGTTGCGAGAGGGACTTGGCTAAAGGTGTGTTTACCATGGAGCTGCTGCCAGTAATCACACTTCCACGGTCAGCAGAGACTTAGAGGATCCTGGGGGAACCATCACGTGCAGCATACACACATGCTCACACACACATAGTCACATACAGACCCTGGAGGGACAAACAGTGACTTCTTTCAAAGCAGAGATAATCTGTTTTTTCCAACGTTTGCCTGATTGACTTGAGTTAAACTCTCTGCTCAAACCCAATAAATATTCAAGCATTAGAGTCGGGATAAAAAAGTTATTATCCAAGCTTTAGAGTCTAAATATTCTGGCTTTATGGTCCAGCATAGAACAATAAATATCCAAGCATTCGAGCTCAGCACAGAACAGCAGAGTCCTGATGTCTTTTAATTTCATTTTTATCCAATGCTTACTAAGTATTCTGTACTGATTCAAAACAGTAATTAAAAAAGAATGAAAAACTGAAACAAATACAGCATAATATACTCAGTATTTCCTTTGGAAATTTGCATATAAAAGCTTCAATTAATTCCTGGGCGGGATCATTTAGTGGTAACAGTGTTCAAAGTGTTCTGGGTTCGGTTCCATGTCCAATCCCTACCTGCTCCATAATGTCCTGTCTCTGTATTCACTGTCCAACACCTACCTGCTCCATAATGCCATGTCTCTGTATTCATTGTCTAGCCCCTGCCTGCTGCTTAATGACCTGTCCCTATATTCACTGTCTAACCCCTACCTGGTCTTCAATGAC
Source organism: Gadus morhua (assembly GCF_902167405.1). NCBI lineage: Eukaryota > Metazoa > Chordata > Actinopteri > Gadiformes > Gadidae > Gadus > Gadus morhua. The sequence goes on from NC_044061.1 coordinate 14,584,567, forward strand.
CGGTCTCTAAATTCACTGTCTAACCTCAACCTTCTCATGAATGACCTGTATCTGTTCGGTCTAACCCTTGCCTGGTCATGAATGACCTGTATCTGTTCTGTCTAACCCTTACCTGCTCCTAAATGACCTTTCTCTGTACTATCTAAATCCTACCTGTTGCTTAATGAACAGTATCTGTATTCACCGTCAAACCCCTACCTGCTGATTAATGACCTGTCTCTGTATTCAGAGTACGTCTCTCTGGATGAAAGCTTCTGCTAAAAGGGCTGAGTTTCAAATTGTCATGCACCAGCGAATACAACAAAGGCTCTGTGAAGTTTAGCTTTCATTCAAACATTAGTATTCGGGAGGTTAAAAAAAAATGTTTGTTGTTTGTTTGTTTTAGCATAATGTGCATCCACAGCGTCCTCAAAGCAAGGCGAGCGGAGAGAGAGAGAGAGAGCGTGCGCTTGAGAGGGAAAGGACATTTTGTAATGTTCTCCTGTTTCACACGACATTAAAGTAATTGTTGTGCAGGTTAATGGATGAGCATCTGCCTTGTGGAAAGCTCCATAACAAGCCTGCGTGCAAACACGCCTGTGAACAGGTAGCATATGGCCGAGCCTTAGCGTCGCGTGAAGCCGGCACATCTGTCTGTTTAAACGTGATTAATGGGGGCCGCAGGCACCGACGTTGGCCCCCTACCCCCAATCCTAGTCGTCTCAGCGAGGCGGCCGCCCTGGGGGCCTCTCGTGGAGCCGATCATCTGGTCGACGCTCTTGCTCACGTCCTCCTCCAAACCACTGCGCATCTGCCTGTGGGGCTCAACCCCGTCACCATCCGGAAAAACCTTCCATTCCTCTTCTTCATGCCTTTTTTTTGGTGTTTCCGCACTTTTGTGGCAAGGTTTTGCGTTTTATCTCCCCGCTGTCCTCCCAGTCCCGGGTGTTTGCAGAACAATGGGCCCACTTCACCCCACTTCACAAAGCGAGAGCTGGTCGAGTGTGCGCGTGTGTGTGTGTTTGTGTGTGTGTGTGTGTGTGTGTGTGTGTGGGGGGGGAGACAGAGCCAAGCGCTTGGAGCAGCAGGGTGCTCTCTCTCCTCCTGCTGCTGATGCTGCGCGCCATGAGATGGAGAGGATTTGTCCCTCATCCTTTCATCTTCCTCTGCCGTCCTCATCTCCTGCCTGCTCTCCCATTGGCTGCTTGGCAGCGCCGTCATCACTCGCCGCTTTCCTGCGGGGGCCGAGATGAGAACAATCTGCCTTTCAGACGAGTCCTCCCAGAGCTATCACTCACTCTGACTCCGTGTGAGTGTGTCTATGTGTGAATCATGTGCCTGTATTTGTCTTTTTGAGTTGGCACCCATCTGTGTGGTCACAGTGTGAGTGCATGTGTTTTTGTGTGTGTGTGTGTGTGTGATTGAGTGCACCATCCTTGTTGCGGTTTGCCATGTGGTTGTGTGTGTATTGCGTTTGTTGTGTCTTGTGCTGAGGGTCCTACTGTGCTGTTGTGTTTGTGGGCACGTATGTAGTGTGTATGTAATGTCTATCTTGTGCTGGGGGCTCTTAGTGGCTGAGGTGTTTTTTGGTACGTATGATGTGTGCATCGTTTGCTGGGGGGTCTTAGTGGCTGTGGTGTTTGTGGGTATGTATGTAGTGTGTATGATGTGTGTATCTTGTGTTGGGGGGCCTAAGTGGCTGAGGTGTTTGTGGGTACGTAATATGTAGTGTGTGTGATGTGTGTATCTTGTGCTGGCGGGTCTTAGTGGATCAGGCAGAACCTCGCGGCTGGAAGGCGATTTGCGGCTAAGCTTACAGAATCCCGCAGAAAG
>NC_044061.1:14591378-14601378 GCF_902167405.1 Gadus morhua
TGGATCTAGCTGTTAAACACACGCAAACTAAACACGTAACGCATTATAAAGTCCATGGCAATGTATATTAACGGGGCGATACATGCATATCATGAACATAAGTCGATAAAGATAATGTATACAATACTGGTAAGAAATCAAATTATGTTTGTTAATGTATTGCCACATATCATTAAATAGAACCACAGTAACGGCCACAGGTCAGCATATAACATAGATTAAAGTTCTCTTTGCCGAAATTTTCATGACGACTCTGTTTCCGAAGTTGTAGAAGAAAACGCTATTCCATGTTTGAATGAGGCCTATTATTTTGCCATAAACTGAGCCATTTGAAGTTTGAAATTCATGTGGTCATGCATCTGTCTCAGCGGAGACTGCAAACGCACAAAATATCAACTGGTCAAGTTCAAATGCGCTGGCTCTTAAAGGGTATGGGAGATGGAAGCCTCATTGGTTTGTTGCACGTTATGTCCAAAACACACCTACAGGTTTCAGACCAACCCATTTTAGATTTGCGTCGGGCGCTAGATTCATTAATCCGCCGGTATAATAGCAACAGCGCCAGAGATCCGCCCCCAAAGCTACTTGCGTTTCACGCTTCTCACTTGCGTTTCAGACCGTTAAAATAGGGCCCTTAACCTATTTGACCCTCGGACACTTCATGTGCACATTGTTCTTCAAAATAAACCTAATTATGGGGATGCATTATGAAAATGAGAATGTTGGCTATATCGTGTACTGTTTGTCTACTTGTCTACTTAAAAGCAAATTTTGACGTAGCCCCCTATCTCTTCACAGTGTTACCGTTTATCACTCAGTATATGCACAAAGGTATAAGACTTCCGTACATGACACGCATTATAGGATTTGTTCATCTGAATGAACAAGATCCGAAGATCTGAATCCGCAAAAAGACCCAAACTACTAGCCCCCCCTCTTGCACACAGGTGCTCAGGGAGAGAAATCTCTCTTAGATTGGGATGAGCGAAAAGGTATCATTGACGAATGCTTAAATCGAATTGCATAATAAAAACAGAGTTGGTGGGATAAAATGTGCAAGATAACGTTTATGTAGCAATAATAAATAATGCATATATTTTCTTTGTTTCTCAAGTACAGAGGGCAGAGCCGATAAAGTCGGAGCTTATCGTTACTACGGTAATTAATAATTTGTTCTCAGGGCCTGTTTAATACCAAGGGTACCCATCCCTAGCTCCAGGTGTTACAATCGGATTCCTTCTCGCTACCTCTCTGATGTAACCTCCACATCAAAGACAATGCCCCAAATACATCTTACAAATCAATTGTTCTTCTGCTGCTAGAGTCCGTAATTGATGTTTATATAATTTGCCATATGTTTCCTAAGATCTCTGTACAGGAGCGGTACAACGGTGGTTGTATTTGGTGGTGGTGTGCTTGGTTCAGAGTAACGTCAGCAGCAGCTTGAATAAACATGACTTGTAGGCTGTAGATGTTTGTAGTTTAAATATGGGGAAGCAGTTTGACTTGGGATGCATCTACTTTTTTTCTGAGAGATGTGTGTTAATGTGTGTGTTTGGTTTTGTGTCATTGGTGTGTGTGTGTGTGTGTGTGTGTGTGTGCGTGCGTGCGTGCGTGCGTGCGTGCCTGCCTGCCTGCCTGCCTGCCTGCCTGCCTGCCTGCCTGCCTGCCTGCCTGCCTGCCTGCGTGCGTGCGTGCGTGCGTGCGTGTGTGCGTGCATGTGAAGGGGGAGTTGATGACATAATGTATGTGTCATCATGAATATAGATTAGGCCGTGGAGGGTTTGACTGGAGGAACAATGCTTTGGCTTCTGAGGACACGTCCTACAACGACTCCTTAGGGGGGAGGAACAAGTATGTGTGGGATTGTGCATTTGCGTGTGTGTGTGTGTGTGTGTGTGTGTGTGTGTGTGTGTGTGTGTGTGTGTGTGTGTGTGTGTGTGTGTGTGTGTGTGTGTGTGTGTGTGTGTGTTGCTCTCTTGATGGTAGAGCAAAATGTTATGTTGCCCACGGCTGTGAATATTTGTGAGCACTTGTGAATATTTGTGAGTATTTGTGTTACCCTGAGGCACTGGGTCTTCACATTGCACTGCATTAAGGACACAAACTGTGTGTGTGTGTGTGTGTGTGTGTGTGTGTGTGTGTGTGTGTGTGTGTGTGTGTGTGTGTGTGTGTGTGTGTGTGTGTGTGTGTGTGTGTGTGTGTGTGTGTCTGGGTGATAGGGGGATGGCTATGTGTGTGTGTGGGGTTGTGTTTGTGTGGGTGTGTTCACATGTCTGTTTGTGTCTGTGTGTTTGTGTGTTTTCATACGTCTGTTCTTGTCTGTGAGTTCCATTTGTTTCTGCATTCGGTAATGTGTCCAAACCACTGTGGCTTATGCTGTGTCCGGCCAGACCGCCTCCCCCCCCTCCCCTCTGCCGCGGGGGTCTTAAGATGTTCCCTCTGCACCAGAGATCAGAAGAGGGCAGAGAGGAGATGTTAAGATCTTTAGAAGGGAGAAGAGGAGGATACAGTTGGTAAAACTAGGGTATTTTCTAATGTTTTGATGGGAGAATAGAGGGACAACGCAGACCATTGGGAGATTTTTATATCTTTATCGAGATGGAGGGAGACACGAAATAGCACTATGAGGTGTTATGATCTTCAGATAGGTGGTGAAAAGGAGAAATTGAAGAGCACCAGGAGATGTTTACATCTTTAGATGGGAGACGATAGGGAGATCGAGTGAGGAACATTGGAGGATTATTTGGACATTTATTTTTGTATGAATACAAATTTTAAATTGGTGTAGGTGTCGGATCAGGAGAAGGCTGCACATGTACAATGTCCAAGTGGTTTACATTACAAGTGCATGCAACAATACATAAAACAATATTAATAAAACTAAACTTGAAGCAAAACGTGACAATGCACACTATAAACCAAACCATAGCACAGGGTGTTGCCCCAGAGATATGAGCACCAACAGTAAACAGGAGCTGAGCAGAAGCACAGAGATGAGGGATAAGAAACGAACAGCAGCAGAAAGTAGAGGCGAAGGAGGTGGGAGGTGGTGAGGTGCTTGCTTTTTCACACACATGTATACACACAGTAACACACATATAAACACACAAAGTGGTTATCACATATAGATGCAGAAAAATTACAATCTCTCGCTCCGTCTCTCTCTCTCTCTCTCTCTCTCTCTCTCTCTCTCTCTCTCTCTCTCTCTCTCTCTCTCTCTCTCTCTCTCTCTCTCTCTCTCTCTCTCCCTCGCTCTCTCTCTCTCTCTCTCTCTCTCTCTCTCTCTCTCTCTCTCTCTCTCTCTCTCTCTCTCTCTCTCTCTCTCTCTCTCGCACAGACAAAAAGACACAAACAAACACACACCACACACACACAGCATGTGATCCATGCTGTGTGGGTGTGTCTGGGGAATCTGGATATCTATAGATGCTACTGATGCTATAGTTGCTGTATGCTACAGAGGATATTGAGGTTATATGAGAAAGAGAGAGAGAGAGAGAGAGAGAGAGAGAGAGAGAGAGAGAGAGAGAGAGAGAGAGAGAGAGAGAGAGAGAGAGAGAGAGAGACACACACACACAGAGAGAGACACACACAGAGAGACTATTAGATATACTAGATGAGGGAGACTATGTGTGCCTCTATGTGGGCTGTAACTCTGAGTGTTTTCCTCCGATAACCCCAGTTTGTTGCTGTTTGATCCTGGTAAATTAAGATAAGAGGATTGGTTAATTAAACTGTCACATGGTAACTCTATGAGGGATTGCCATGCCAACGCTCTTTTAATTGGCCGACTCTCATTGTCCCGCGGCGGGCTCCTGTTCCACTACCGAGGGGTGAGGCAGCTCCCCCGGTCAGTGTTATGAAAGCAGTTAGGGAGGAGGGGTAGGAGGGGGGGGGAGCTGATTTGATTTGGACGTATCCAGTTGGGACCCGGGCGCCAGAGTAAGCCGAGACGCCGCCTGTTGATAAACTCTCAAATCAGATGGAAACTCTGCTATCATGTTCAGCACCAGATAATGAGACACATCCATCAAAGCTGGTATCTTGACCACAAACTATTCCACTACATAGTGTTTGTACTCCATGGTGTTTATACCTCGGGTTAATGGACTGTGTTGTTGTTGCTAAGAAGTAGTGGCGAGAAAGTTTTTGTGCGGCGGCTGAGAAACTATTGAAGGTTGTCTTGCCACTGCTATTTAAAGGAAACAATGTGGGCTGAGCAATGCAAACTTTGTGTCTTAACTGCTGGTCACAGTTTCACTTCCATTCTGTCGTTTTGGCTGCTACATGAGGTTGTAACAGTCACCTGTTGATTATGTCATCTGATGATGACATCAGTTGGTCCCTGCTGGTCTCCCATGGTCTGGTTCATACTGGTCTCTACTGGTTTCTTCTAAATGATCCTGGTCTTTGCTAGTCTAATGGTCTCCGATGGTCTCTCCTGGTCTCTCAAGGTTTCGACTGGTCTCAGCCTGACTTGGCTAGTATGTTGGTCTCTGCTGGTCTCTGAGGTCCCATACACAAGTGTATAACAACAACAGATCCATTATGGAGTTGTGGCGGGGGCTGGGAAAGTAAACAATCATGTGTGATAGACGTTGCTTTAATGCTGGTGGGTGTTTCTTGGAAACCGTCTCTCCACGTTAAAGCCCAGCCTCATTAAAAAGAACAGGCTTATCCTCTGGGTCTATATTTATGTTGTTTTTTATAGTTTTTCTAAGAAAATAATGAATGAGAAATGTAGTCAGTATAATGATACAGATTTGTTTTTGGAGTGCAGTGTTGTAAGATAGTCTGAGCTGTTCTACAACCCCAACCTTTGACAGAGCGAGAAGACGTTGTAGTCCTTGCAGATGAGAAAGTACAGTATTTAGCTTCTACCCCTCTGTGACTTTAAATTAATATAGAATGTGCATATGCTGCAAACTTTTTTGCAGCATTTGTAAATTTGTAAATATGTTCTACGAACAAAATGCACAATTAAATCAACACATTTGATTGAAGCTGAACTCTGAACAAAGTGGTCTAGTATGGATTATGGTAAAGGCTAGCAGGGTATCTAGATGAAGTTACTGGGTAAGCATGGCTAGTTTTGCGGGAGCTCAATTTAGCTAGAGCATTAGCATGGCAAGTGTTGCATGAGCTAGCTGAACCTACTGGGTTTTGCTTGGTCATTGCTTGGGGAGATAGCTTAAGATGTTGGGTGAGCCTGATTAGTGTCACATGAGCAGCTGAAGCTCCCGAATTAGCATGGTATATTGTAGGTGATGGCTGAAACTACTGGTTAAGCGTGGATAGTGCTAATCAATCTCCTGGATTAGTTTGGCTAGGGTTGCAGGTGATATCTGAAGCTAATGGGTCAGTATGGCTGGTGTTGCGTGAGAAGTCTTTTGGTGTCATGGTGCTTTAGGCTCCTGGGTAAGTATGGCTAATGTCGCAGGTCATAGCTGAAAGTAACTAGCATGGCTAACGTTGGGTAAGTTAGTTGTTGCTACTGGGTTAGGAAAGCTAGTGTTGTGTGAGCTTACTGAAGCTGCTAGGCTAGCACGGCAACATACTCTCATCAAGTGATCCTGGAAACAACCGTCCATCTGTCCCAGAAATTGATCACAATCTGCCTTGATTCAAACCAAATCTGCTCCCAGGGGGGTGGGGCCTCTGCCTCATCTCTAAGCCCCTCCTCCCCCTCCTCATCCTCCTCCTCCTCCTCCTCCTCCCCCTTCCCAAGAGGACGAAGGAGGATCAAGTTTTTCATCCACGTTAAATCTCCTACCCTAGATTGTGATGATGCTGCTCAGGATAAGTCTCTGTGTGGGCGCGTGTATGTGTGCACATGCGTGTGTGTGTGTGTGTGTGTGTGTGTGTGTGTGTGTGTGTGTGTGTGTGTGTGTGTGTGTGTGTGTGTGTGTGTGTGTGTGTGTGTGTGTGTGTGTGTGTGTGTGTTTACTCTCTTGTGGAGATGAAAAGGCAAAGCAACAGTAAGCTACAGCAGCACTGCATGCATCATGCATGCTAGCTGTGTCTCGTTAAGCGCTGTAGTCGTAACCAAGACAACTACATCAGCATTCAGGAGGAGTGACGCTTCCTGTTTCCTGTTTCAGGGAGTGATCCATCCTGCCTCCAAATCAACAGCCCTGCATACTGACCACTTTTATCTTGAACTACAGTTGTGTGAGCCAGAGTGTGTGTTTGTGTGTCTGTGTGTGTGTGTGTGTGTGTGTGTGTGTGTGTGTGTGTGTGTGTGTGTGTGTGTGTGTGTGTGTGTTTGTGTCTGTGTGTGCGTGTGTGTGCGTGTGTTTCAGTATCTCGTGTGATGAAGTGAGCTTTCCCCTGCAGCAGGGAAAAAAAGCGAGAGAGAGAATAAAATGTGAGAAAAAAGGAAAGAAAATCGAAATGGTTCAGAGAAGATCACCTCCATTGCAGGCTCCTTCTTCACTGCTCTAGACACACACACACACACACACACACACACACACACACACACACACACACACACACACACTCAGTATCTCACAAGCACTATCTCAAACGTAGATGCAAACACATCCACACACAAAACACACAGACATACACACGCATAGACAGTATCTCACATGCACATACACACACAAACTTACACAAACACACTCGCTCAACATGCACAAACGCTATCACATACACACCAGGCATGCGTGCACAGCGCTGGTGTCCAGCTGTTCCATCGACAGGACAAGCAGCTGAGCATCCACCCTGATTGTTCGGTGGCCAATCACAAGCCATCCAGATTGTTCACTGACCAATCAAGGGCCACCAGACTGCTGCCAGGCTGCATCTTCCACCCACTGGCTTCAGATTCACCTGCACCTGTGGTTTTCTCCCACAGGGCTGCTGTGTGTGTGTGTGTGTGTGTGTGTGTGTGTGTGTGTGTGTGTGTGTGTGTGTGTGTGTGTGTGTGTGTGTGTGTGTGTGTGTGTGTGTGTGTGTGTGTGTGTGGTTGTGTGTGTTGATGCGTACTTGAGTGGTGCCCGTGTGTGTGTAAAGGCAGGGGTGCATGTGGAGTTTGGACATGGTGGTCATCGGAGTGGAATGAGGAGCCAAGATTGAGATGTTTATTTTTTCTGATCGGAGAGGAGGGGGAGAAGAGGATAGGGGGTGAGAGGAGAGGGGGGGAGAGGAGGGAGATGAGAGGAGAGGGGAGGAGAGGGCTGAGACGAGGGGTTTGAATTGGACATGGGGGAGGCAGAGAGGAAGAGATGAGAGGAAAATACAGGAGATGTCAGGACAGGAGAGGAAAGGATAGGGAAGGAAATAAGGTGAAGATAAGAAGAGGAAAGGACAGAGGGGGAGTGGAGGAGGAGCAAAGAAAGAAGGGGAAAAAGTGGAAGGCAGAAGGGGGCTAGAAGAGACGGTGAGCAGTGAGGAGAGGAGATGAGGAGAGATATGTGTTGTTTTGCTCCCCGTGTGAAGCCATCCAGCCGAGCCTCACCGCCACCATTTGCATTCATGACATTTCCCTGAGCTTACTGAAGCTCACAGTACGCTACTCTCCCACCTGCCTGCATGCATGCACAGCTGTGTGGGTATGTGTGGTTGTGTGCTTTGTGTACTAACCATTATGGTACAGTGTAAGGCAGATCCTTTTAATGTGTGGTCCACTTATTAGGACAATATTAAATTCATTACCGTGTTCTATCGTGTTGTAATTAGGAGAATTTACTGTTAAAATTAGATTGTTTGGGAGTGTAGCTTACATCACATAGTTGTGGAGAGACTGTGAAGAGTTCCGGAGAGAGGTTGAGTGATTGAAAATGATGGAAGGTGATGAAAAGATGAAGAAAGAGATGCAGAAAGTTGGAAATAAGATGCTTATTCTTGAAAAAATAAATAATAAGAAATGGAGGAAGAGTGAGAAAACAGTGCACTAAAGTGCCTTGCCTGGTAGCTGAATCGTATCAGTGGGATAGTGTTTGTGTGTTTGTGTGCATGCGTGCGTGAGCTGTTTTGTGCAAGCATGTGTGCACGTACCCACATGCGTCCAGGCCCCCCTGGACTCCATTAATCCTGAATCTAACAGACTCACTGCTGAGGCTGCCTTTGATCTGAGTCTCTCTCCTCTCTCCTCTCTCTTCTCTCCTATCTCTTCTCCCAGCACGCTGTCCTCTACTCTCCCTGTACTCATCTCTTTTCTCCTCTTTCTACTCCTTTTCCGTTCTCCTCCCATCGCTTTTCTCTTTTCTCTCCTCCATCGTCTCTCTTCTCCTCTCTTATATCCTCTTTCCCTCTGCTCTCTCGCTCCTCTTGTCTCTCCTCCCTCTCCTCCCTCCTCTCTCTCCCCTTTCTCCTCTGATTTGCTCTCTCTCCCTCCACTGTCTTGCCCCTCTCGTTTCTCCTCCCTCTCCTCCCTCCTCTCTCTCCCCTTTCTCCTCTGATTTGCTCTCTCTCCTCTCCCTCCTCTCCTCTGCTCTCTCTGTGTTGAGGATGAGCCAGTTCTTCCGAGGTTTCCTCCTCCTCCTTCTCTGTTTCCTCGTTCCTTCAGGAATACTCATCTGTTTGTTCTGTTGTCGCTGTGTTCATTCTGTGTCCCTCATCATATGTGTGTTTACCACGCAGGTGTGTTTTTCACCAGCTCTGTGATTTGTAATTTTACATCTCTGAGCTCGTATAATCTGGTCCTCATCCTCTGTAATCCCTCTGATCTGGGACCCTAATCTCCCAGCACCTTATAGATTTAGAACAGGCAGGGACTGTAGAGCTGTCTGTAGTTCATGTGTGATCCCAGTTTTTGTCAAGACCACGTGATCCCCGGTGACGCGTTTCCTCTTCCTTTGTTCTGATCTTAAGGGGAACTAATTGGGTTCTTCTTCAATAACTAGGATTGCATCCCAATGCTTCGCCCCCCAATAGTACTGTGTTCTTAAATATATAAATACATATAAATATATATATATATATATATATATATATATATATATATATATATGCATAAAATAAATACTAAATACTTGTATTTTTTTATAATATATATGTACTTAGAACAGGTCCAAGAGTCTACTAGCATCACAGTCTGTGGAGCAGATGGGGAGGCAAAGCCAGCGTGAATTAGAGAGCAAGATGGAAAAGGCTTTTCTGTTTGAAATCATTATCCCCCCCTGATGGGCCCACTAATAGAGCCTTATTGCATTTCCGTCAAAGACTTTTCTCTTAATCTAATCACACTTATGAACAAATGAGTGAGTTTCCAGCGTGCCCGCCATGCATTCGTCCACACCCCCCAGCTCACGAGCATGCGGCGTCTAGACAGCAAACCATGAGGAACGTCAATGCTAACTCAATGAAAAACAAGACTGGGATCAGGAGAGGAGAAGGAGGGCGAGGTCAGAGAAAAGGTTGAGATCGGAGAGGCGGAAGAGAAGGTGGCGTACATCGGAGGGAGGAGGAGATAAGAGCGGAGGAGAATGCTTTCAGAGAAGAGAAGGTGTGGGTGATCAGGAAGGAGGTGCTAGTCGAGCCCAAAGAGGAGGAGGGAGGTAGACTGATGTCTGAATGGAGGGGAGGTGGCGTTGCTTGAAGCGGTTAATCCATCCCTAGCCAGCTATGCAGCGAGGGAAGCCTTTAGATAGGGGAGGCGCTGTGGTCCCACCTCCTCCAACTCCACCTCCTCTGTCTAGACTGTGCTCGACAGCAGCCAGAACCCACAGGGGGGCCAGGCCATGGCTGGACCACAGCCGCCAGGGCAGAGTGGAAGGGGGTTCTGTTGTTTACACCTGGCCAGGGTTAACTCCCTCTCTCCATCTCTTGCCTCTCATTCTCCATCTCTCCCTCCCCATCCCCATTTAAAAAAAAAAATTAAGACTTATCTTTTTAAAAAATCCTTTTGCTAATTTCCCTTTTACTGTTTATGTATTATATGTTTTAACAACCCCTTTTTATTTAATTTTTTCTCCCTCTTAAACTCTGTAGCACTTTGAGATTTCTGAATGTAAAGTGCTCTACAAATTAAATATATTATTATTATTAT
>NC_044061.1:14606378-14623878 GCF_902167405.1 Gadus morhua
GGCATTCACACAGAGGTAATTGGCCCGAACCACAGCATCAGGCCCGCCACCTCCACCAGAGAGGACTTTATTGTGCTGCTGGAGCTGTGTTCGGCCCCACAGTTGTGTTGCGTTTAAAGAGTACAGCCGAGGGCTCTGCGCATAATCTTGCAGGGCCTCAGAGCTAAAGGTGAAGAGTCTGGTGGTACTGGCCAGCCTGGGTTGGACAATAGTGTTTACGGCTGGGCTCAACAGGGCCTTCTTCACCCAAGATTCTGTAGGTAGACAGTAGGTGAGGACAGTCTGATCTATTTTTGTATGTCTCTCTTTATCGCTCTTTATGCCGATATAATGCTGTGGCCTTAAAGATAGGCTGCTCTCAGGATTCCTTTTAACTCATTTTTCTCTCAGGTTATTAGGGGGGCAGGGGTCCATGTTTGTGCTTTTCTCCACGTAATTATATGCACACCTATGTGAAAATATATGGACGCAAAGTGAGCCAGTATGCTTTTAAAAAATAAAAGTTGTAATATTCACAACTTAAAGCTTGACTCTTAGCATTGCGTTTATAACGCTGGAGTAGAACACATCATTAGTCAAGTCAGAACACAGAAATCTCAGAATATTATGGAAACACACACACACACACACACAACCAATTGTCTTCAGAGGAAGGAAGTCGGACACAGGGTCAGGAAGATGGAAACCATTTGTATTTTTTGCAGAAAAAATCTATTTTGTTTTAGCTTCATTAGTTGATTCCGGAAGTTGTCTGTAATTGTCTTGGTGCAGCACTTATAGCAAGCTTTTCAGATTCATGTCCCTTCAAAATAGAACCTTTTATCACACCGGGTACAACAGTTAAGCTGAAGTTGTTTCTTCTTCTGTCAGAGGTTTGAAAACACAAGACACCACTAATGTATTCAAACAAGATAGTTCATTTTTTAGATAATAGTAGATTCCAAAAGACCGTGGAACAAACACTAAAGCAAGTATTGTCAGAAGTTTAGTATTGAAATAAATAAAAGTAGCATTGCAATACATCTGAATAGTTTTGCAATAGTGCAATGTAGTATTATGATACAGAAGCACAGTATAGTTATACATCATAGTACTATTGCGATAAATCTGCGTAGCATTGCAATATATGAGCCTAGCATTGCAGTACATGCGTGTAGTATTGCAATAGAGCGGTGAATTGTAGCGTTATGACCCGGTCCATCACCCAGACGCATCTCTCTCATCTCTTCAGAGAAAACACGCAGCCAAACACCGCAGCTCCGAGGTAATTAAAGATTTTATCCATCACCTCGTCTAACAGATATCCTGTTTCCATCAGGGACGAGGCCAAGTGTGCAAACATCAGCAGAGCTTCCTTATGCAAAGCACACTTTATCTGACCACTCCCCCTGCAGTCCCGGACGCTCTACACATGAAGCCAACCCTGCACCTCTTTACTCAATGCATGAGGAAACGCCTCGCCAGTTTCCAGAGAAAACAAAGTAAACAACAGCACTATACAACACTAACATCCACACCAACGGTTCACTCAGTGGTAATTATATTCATGTGTCTGAGGGAGTCTTGGAAACAAATGATTAATACCCATAAATTCCCATTTTCTCTAATACTTTACTTTGCTATACTACTGAGTCTTTTAAGAGACAATTCTTTCCAAGGAAGGGAAGAGCATTAAGGAGCAGAGGTTTTATTGCATATTGCTTTGGTGTGTGTATATATATATCTATCTTGGCTTTTGCAGAGTAAACTCAACAGTACAGTTCCCCCCTCACCAACTCTCTTCATGTCTCAACATTCTGGGGATGAAAGGCTGTCACTTTGTTTATTAGATTGTGTGGCTCCTGTTTAGAGATGCGATCCTTAGTCTGAGTTTAGCCGTCGAGCAGATCACAAGGAATCCCAGGCTACATGTCTCACGTCACTCCCCATGATCCTATAACTGATATCCTTAAGGAGGAAAAGTAGGTTGATGTCGTTTTAAAGACATCCGCTCCTGATGCTATGACTAAAGTTAGGAAGCTATCATGCAGCTTGTGTGTTTCTGATCGCATTCATTTTACCATTACAATTTTCTTTTTTTTTGTCATTTAGCAGACACTTTTTTCCAAAGCCACATTCAGTGAATTCAGGCACCTTTCATTAGGGAGCAGTTAGTTGTAAATATTGAGCTTCTTTCTCAAGGATGATTACAATTACTGTGGACATCGGGGCTCAAACCCAGAACCTTTATGCTTTGAGTCGAAAGCCGGTGACAGTCGCCACTAAAATGTTTATTTTGTTGTTAACATAGGAGATGTACTTTAAATGCACGCACATGTGCTATGTGTATAGAAGCACCAACAGTCTGTCAAAGTAACATATCTACAGTTTAAGCTGTAACACACAATTTCAGCTAAAGTGACATTTCCTGTGTGGTGCGAATGATTAATGTGTGTCTTTGCATTGTGTGACCAATACAGAGCAGTGTGTCTGATTGGATTACAGACTCTGAATGAGACCGTGTACAATAGACACATCACATTAGCTAATATCACGCCGTCGATTCCAGCGATCAATTTTTAGCTAGGAGACACCCCTGCTGGCTAGGATACACCCTTACTAGCTAGGAGACACCCCTGCTGGCTAGGAAACACCCCTTCTAGCTAGGAGACACCCCTGCTATCTAGGAGACACCCCTGCTGGCTAGGAGACACCCCTGCTGGCTAGGAGACACCCCTGCTGGCTAGGAGACACCCCTGCTGGCTAGGAGACAGGTTTTTAATTAAAAAAACGTAAAATGGTTTACTTTTGTGAATTGGTAATGTAGATGCATGTTTTCATCGCCACTCCTTTGAATTGAATTTAATTGATGGAGCAGTAGAGAAAGATATAGAACTTGACATTTTTGGTACAGAGAGACAGCCATTCAAATCAAATTGAATGAGTGCTTAAGGGAGGATGACAAAGAACATGAGGGAGAGACTAAGAGAGAGTAATGTTTGAGAGTTATATTCATAGAGTTGGCTGTGGAGGAGAAGAGCAGGAGAGAAGAGAGGTAGGACAAGAGGAGGAAAGCAGCCCAAGGTTGAACATGAATAATCTATGTGAGATTTCCTGCCTTTGTGGATTATTAATGTTTTAATATGCATCCTTTGAATGGAGCAATCACCTCACCAACATGGTGGGCATCAGGTCCCACCTCAATGTTTATGTCTGACATGCAAATCGGGGCCTGTGTTTGTGTGTGTTTATGCTTATCAGTGTCTGAGTGTGTGTGTGTGTGTTTGTGTGTGTGTGTTCATTTCTATCGTTGGTGTATAAGTGATTGTCTGTCCAGTCAGTCTGTGAGTGTTTTTGCAAGTCACTGTGTACATGTTTGTGTGTGAGAACAGTGACATTCTGGCAGGATCTATAGTTATCGACTTGCTGATGGATCGGTGTAATTCAGTGTCCTGGATACTTTGTGTACGTGTTTACGTTTTATTTCCACGCACATACACACAGACCCTCATACACACACACACACACACACACACACACACACACACACACACACACACACACACACACACACACACACACACACACACACACACACATATATGCTGCTTATTTAATAGTTTTACACAAAACTCAACTTGAGCAAACAGCAGACACATATCTTTACACTACTAGTATGTGTTGGATTGAATCATATCTCACTCTATCTCTACCGCACACTTTCCATCCATCCCTCACTCTATCTACACCTCTCTGTATCTTCACTTCTCTCCGTACCCCTCTTACATTCTCTTAATCTTGAGCTCTCTCTCGCCCAACCACTCCTTCTCTCTCTCTCTCTCTCTCTCTCTCTCTCTCTCTCTCTCTCTCTCTCTCTCTCTCTCTCTCTCTCTCTCTAGCTCTCTCTCTCTCTCTCTCTCTCTCTGTCTCTCTCCAGATAGTTCTCGCTCTCTTCTATCTACTCAAGTGTGTTGTGGTTTTGGGTGGGGGGTGGTACGGGTGAGTCCCCCCTAGCTGACCACCTCCTTCTCCATGTCCTCCTCCTCCTCCCTAACTTGGGAATGTCACCAGTGGCTCTTCAGTGTTATTCATTATGTGTGGAGTGTTAAGCTCCTCCTGCAGGCTTAGTGGGAGAGGGGGGTGGGGGGGCTATGCACACAACTCCCCCACTAAACACACTCAAGCAAGAGCCCCATCTCCTCACCTCCTCCTCCTCCACTGGGTCAACCCCATCACAACAACATATCACCCTCCTCTCTCCTCCCCGATGTAACACTCACAATACACACGCACAGACTCTGACCGCTCACACACAGATGCACCACGTGTGCGTGCCAGCTATTCAAAGTGTGTGGAAACAGTCTGTGAAAGACTACCTATAGATTATGGTAATAATCACTTATGGTTCGCTATTTCTTATTGTGTATGAATTACTTAACCTTTCTATGCGGAAACACCCACAAATACACACACTGACACCAGCGTCTGTAGAAAACATGTGGGTTCAAAATGTTATGCATTCCTCCTGGTTCTTCTTGGAAGAAGGAATGTGGATTGTTTTGTGATTGCAGAGATATCTTGACATTGAAGTATTTTGACTGTAAGTAGAGATGAAACTCTGTATTGTTATCATTCTCATGCTTCTCATATAGGATATATGACGGGCAGTCGGGCACGTTATCTGCTCGTAACTTAAGAAGTAGCGCACCTACGTACATATTATGTATTGGGAATTTGGCAAAGCATCAATGGATTCATCTTACTTATATGTGTATGTGTGTATGTGTAATGAACTGTTGGTTGGCATTGCTGCTAAAGGGGAACTAGAACAACGTATTTAACTCCATGTCTTTCTTTTGTCTTTCTTCTCTTCGTCTTGGCTCTCTCCTTTGCTTTTCTTTTATTCTTTCTGTGTCTCACTGTTATTGGGATCCACAACATCTATTCCAAGCTTTCCTCTGTAAATGTGTCTATTCAATTGGTTGCAACAGTAATGTAAAAGCAGGATTCAAGACACCGTTGGCGTGGCGTGTGTGTTTGAGTGTGTGCACGGGTGTGTGTGTGCGCGGATGTGCGTGTGTGATAGCCTATAGAGATGTCAGGTGTCATCCGTCGATCATTACAAACCGAGCGATGGAAGCAGGCGGATGGCTTCTGACAGCACGACGGCTTCAATCTGCGTCGTCTCCTGTCACCATGAAGCAATATTAACGTAGACAAATGAGTCCTGGGCTGGGGTGTAGTGCGGAAAACTACAGGGAAATACCCCCAGTAATCACAGTACACAAATGATATCCATTTGGCTAGAGATTTGAGCAACGTTGTAAGGGTACACACACAACCTCAATGCAATGCAACGGTCTATTCTAAAATGACTTCTAATAAGACTCTAATATAGCCAGATGTGGTATATTATACTAATGCGATACCAGATGCTGTATATTTTACGAATGCAACATACCATATCAAATAAGCTCAGATATGCCTTATTTATCCCAGATGGGAAAGGTATTGCTGGGTACACACTAGAAGATATTTTCTACTTTCTAGTGTGATTTTTTTCAAATTCAGAAATCTTGAGAGTCCCCACACCTAATGATAGATTAAGATACATTTAACACTTTTTAGTTGTTCAGTCTGTGGAATGAAACGATTTTGCCATCACAGGATACTGCACACTAACCAATACCATTTCACAAATCTCGGCAACCTCTCGCAATACAAATCATGACGTTTTTTTCTGAAAATGTTCAGTGGTATAAGCTGTTCCTCCATTTCGGTAAGTACTTTTGCTTTTAGTGCCATGGCTTCTGTTATGATAGCCTGATGAATTGTTGGTATTACGTTAAGTCAGCGTGGCTCCCGATTGGCTATGGCTTTCCCAAGTGACAATCAATTGCCTGCGTCCTCTGCTTTTGTCTGGGCTCCCCTCACACTACAGGATATCGGATAATAAAAATGTAACATGTTTACTAATTGCGATTTCGAAAAAACCACACGATAATCAGGCAAAAATAATCGCTAGAATCATCAAGATTCTGGCTTTGCTGATCAGAGTCGGAAGGCAGCGTTTACCCAGCATTATAGAAAAATGTATGCAATCGAAAAAAAGGTAAATATATATATTTACCCAATTTATCTATATTGAAACAACTTAAACATTTGCACGGGATGTAAATGAATAACTGCATATTATATTGACACAGAGTACAAGGTCAAATATATCTCTTTACTAATAGAACTAACAAGCTCCAATGTGCTCGAGCTATAAAGTAGAAAAATAGCTATTACCCAGATAAGTGAGTGAGTTGTGTGCGTGAAGGCGTTCTTGATAAACCAAAGGCCTGTGCATGGCAGCGTGGGTTAGAAGGTTGTTTGAAGGTGTCGATGTACGTCAGTGTGTATAGTGCAGAACCCCACGTGGAGCCCATAAAGCAGGAGGCATCATCTGTCTCCGGGCGGAGCCCCACCTGGCATGTGAAGGAGGAGCGTTGCAGGGAAACACAAACGCTGAATTATGTTGTTGGCTCCAGATCTCCACCGTCTGTATGCTCCGTTCCACACACACACACACACACACACACACACACACACACACACACACACACACACACACACACACACACACATACATACCCACTAGAGCATGCATGCATATATACACACACATACAAACGCACATACACAAGCACACACATACGCATGCGCACACACAGATACACACACACACACAGGCATGCACACATGCCCACAGACACGCACGGACACATGCACAGATGCCCACACACACGCTGTAATCAGCTCATCCCTGCAGGAGATCAAAGAAAAGCATACACACATGTGTGCATGTATGCATGAATACACACACACAGGCACAAATGCATAAACATGCACAAATAAACACACAAAGACGAACACAAATCAACACGGATTAACACAAAATCAACACACACCCAGACATATGCGCACACATGAAAAACAAAGAGGGGGGGGTATCTATCTCTCTCTCTCTCTCTCTCTCTCTCTCTCTCTCTCTCTCTCTCTCTCTCTCTTTGTCTTTCTCTCCGTCTCTCTTTCGCTCTTTGTCTATGTCTCTCTCATTGTCTCTCTCTTCGTCTTATTCCCCCTTTCGCTCTGTCTATCTCTCTCTATCTCTCTCTCTCTATATCTATCTCTCTCTTTCTCTCTTCGAAAGCTTCAAAGCTTCCTCACATGAATTCATAAAGCTACTATAGTCGCCCTGATCAGAACTGCGAAACTCACACAATCACACACACAGATTGCAACATGAGGTACAGTCACACATACAAGCACACACATACCTAGGGCCACACGTCTGTGTCCAAAGCTGTTCACCACCTGTGCCTTTGTGTGTGTGTGTGTGTGTGTGTGTGTGTGTGTGTGTGTGTGTGTGTGTGTGTGTGTGTGTGTGTGTGTGTGTGTGTGTGTGTGTGTGTGTGTGTGTGTGAGTGCAGCTCATATTGCGTTCACGGGATCTCTGCTCCACTCCACTTCACTCTCTGAGTCTCTGTATCTCTTTTGATCTAAAGTTTTTATACATCGTATCACTTTAACTCTTTATATCACAGCACATCTCTTTATATCACATTACGTCTCTTTATATCTCTTTGTATC
Organism: Gadus morhua; assembly: GCF_902167405.1. Taxonomy (NCBI): domain Eukaryota; kingdom Metazoa; phylum Chordata; class Actinopteri; order Gadiformes; family Gadidae; genus Gadus; species Gadus morhua. The sequence goes on from NC_044061.1 coordinate 14,613,993, forward strand.
TCTTGATATCTCTTTGTATCTCTTTGTATTTCTTCATGTACCTTTGTATCTCTTTATATCTCTTTGAACAGCATGACACATCCCCATAAGTCACTCCTCACCTCCTGGCACCAACTCCTCTACCAGCCTCTCTCTTCTCATACCCTCTGTCATGCTCCCTTTGGCACGTTCCCATTCTACCCCTCTCTCTCTCTCTCTCTCTCTCTCTCTCTCTCTCTCTCTCTCTCTCTCGGTCGTTCTCTTTCTGGCAACCTTCTCACTTTCTGTGATGCAAATTTAAATTTGGATTCAAGAAGCTTCATTGACAGGAAGGTGTCAACAACCTTTTAGCCTACCGTTTTTTGTTTTTTTACCTATGTATATATATATATATATATATATATATATATACATTATTCATAAACACAGCAATTTCAAAAACTGAAAATAAACAATCAAAAGCACTCAACTGAGGCTGTGTAGGATGATTGTGTTAACATTGCACTGACTTTCGTCAATCCAACACTAATGGGTAATTGTCTCTCTCTCCCCTCTCTCCCCTCTCTCTCCCAGCAGACGAGGACTGTGTGAATTGTACGGAGGAGTGCCGGGTGCTAGGTCACTCGGACCGCTGCTGGATGCCCCAGTTCCCAGCGGGGGGTCCGCAGGCCGAGGGAGGCGACTACCGCACTAACGTGTTTGTCCCAGCGGGGATGGAGGCGGCGCCCGAGGCCGACTCCTACGAGACGGTCAACCCCAACGGCAAGAAGACCTTCTGCACCTTCGGCAAGGAGCGGCGCGACCACACCATCCTGGTGGCCAACGTCAAGCCCTACCTGAAGGCCAAGCGGGCCCTCAGCCCCCTCCTGCAGGAGTCCTCCTCCGCCCCGGGGAGCCCCACCAAGGGCTGCTCCTCCTCCTCCACCGCCTCCCCCTCCTGCGCCATCGTCAAGAGCCCGGCGGACGGGGCGGAGGGCAAGCCAGCCCCGCCCCCCTGCTCCTCCGGCCACTACGGCCCCCCCGACGGCCAGAACCTGTCCCCCGCTAAGCCGGCGCGGGACCAGGGAGCCTACCCCCCGTCCTGCGACCCCGTGGCCAAGGTGCTCGCCGAGGCCCGGTCTCGGATCAGCCAGGGGGCGGAGCCAGAGAGGGGTCGCGACCCCGCGGACCCTGAGCCGACGGCCCGGGACATAGACCAGCTGCTGCAGGACTGCAGAGGCGGTGAGGCCGGGGGTATGCTCAGGAAGTGACACCACGGCCCGGCCCGCCACACATAGGGGGGGGGGGGGGGGGGGGGGGGAGGCGTGAGTAAATAAATGTGGAATCTCTTGCCAAAAGATGCCGGGATGTTTGGCGTTAAGTTGACTCCTGATGTTCTGGTTCTGAGCGGGAGGTGATTGGACAACAAGCTTATGTTGATATTGTGAATTTTGTTGCACAAAGGTTGGAAGTGCGAACTCCAAACCAACAACACGAACAGATAACTGCGAACAATGCTGATGACTTTCTAAACTATTTTTTTGGATTCTTTAACACGGGAGGATTATGCTTCCGCAACCGCCCAGCTTTTATCTAAGTGCCCGCCAACATTCATCTGTGTGTTGTTCCATCGTCTCCTGTAAAGCGCTCATATCCACACGTGTGTGTGTGTGTGTGTGTGTGTGTGTGTGTGTGCGTGCGTCGTTGGAATTGTGGAAGTGTTTTCAGCCAGCAGCCTCGAGGGACTATGACCCTTTACGGTCAAACCTGACAATCGGTGGAGGGACGTAGTCGACACACACGCTAAAGACACGCGCATCTGGGACTGTAATATTGGTGTTTAACGTGTTAAAGCTATTGTATCAGAAAGAAAAAAAAAATTGGTTCTTCTAGGGGAGTTCTTGTCAGGGATAAGAGGATGAAGGGACTGAAGGACTGAAGAGGAGAATAATATTCTGTGTAAAACCATCTTTCACTCATTTATATCCTTGTGCTGTTGTCCACGCTCGCTATTTATACACTCTGGTATAGCTGTGCACACAAACAAAGATACACACACTTATATGCGCAGACACATGCACACAAAGTTGTGTAGCTGTTCACACAAATACTCTGACAGTTACATATACTGATAAACATAAACATGCACACGCACACAGACACACGCATACACATACACTTAAACACACATGAACACGTACTTACACACATGCACTACACAAATACACATGTTCTAATGCAGGCAGAGCCACACCCCCAGCTCGTCATGTGTGTGATTGTCTTCAGCCGTTCACCACCAATCTCTCCACTAATCTCACTGCTGCTCTTTCTACCGATCTCTGTACCGATCTCCCTACCTATTGCTACCAATCTCTCTACTGATCTCTCTGCAGATATCTTTACAGATGTTTCTACCGATATCTCTACCTGTCTCTCTACTGATCTCTCTACTGTTCTCTCTACCCATCTCTTAAACCAATCTCTTTATCAATCTCTTGCTCTCTCAGTCTCTACCTTTCTACTGATTCATCGTGCGCAGTGACGGTTCATGTGTCTGACTCAGCCTATAGGCTTTCACAATCTTGTATAAAAAGGGACATTTTTCCTCCTCAACTGTGAAAACACATATCTATATGATCATTTAGATTAATATATGTATGATTTCATGTATAGCGTCAAGATTATAGCAACATATTTATACATTTTGCTAAGGAAAAAAAGTAAGAGGATCAATCGGAGCGTGTCCTGGAGGTGAATGGTTATTTATTGTACATTGCGAAGGACACTGCCATCGAAAAACACCTGAATATGAAAAAATGTCCCTTCACATTATCACAAAGCATATAATCATTCAGTGTGTAAATGTTCCAATCTAAATGTGTTTACATAAAAAAAAAGACATATTTTTATTGATTTTACTGCAATTTCTGTGCATTTGAGCCAAATCGTGATGTGTACAAAAGCTATATTGTGTATTTTATTAAATTAATATATAGTTGTGTTGCAATATACATTGGCTTATATTGTATTTTGGCAAAGGTTGCCTTAGTAGCCGTCGAACTCTGTGAGTTTGCTTTAGTTCGGGTTCCTGGCAGTTTCCCCCCTTCCTACTCCCTTCCTCCTTCTCCTCTGCCTGTCGCGGGCTATAATGCTCAAAACCTGAAAACCTGCAAGTCCAAAAACACAGTCGCTGTTCAATCCTTAATCTGCTCTCCCAGAACACACCCCAACTAACGAGGACAAAGACAGCAACGGCCACCACAACAACACTTCTTCAAGTATTTTCTACGGAGCAGGGTTTTACCGGGCAGCTATCTTTCTTTAATGACGACTACTACCAGTACTGTGTGTGTTTTGTGTTTATTTTCCTTTGTTTCCACACATAAAGAAAAGGAGGAGAAACGTACCACTGCCTTACCGTGTGTGCAGAGAGCTTGTTGTGTCTGTGGAGCTTGTGAACGCTTTCAAAGCCCTGGTCTGCCACAATGTGCATTTTATATTCCTGACAAAACAAAAAAACGAAACAGGTGTCCATGTTGTCTATGTATGTATATCCTTCACAACGTTTAAAACTCCTGACTTTCCGGAGAGATTTGACACAAAAATAACTCTGGAATCTGTTTTGGTAAACCGTTTCTGTGAATCATGATTCCACACATTCTCTCACTTTGTTGAGCTCAATATAAATATTTATTTTTAATATTCTGACACATTTTTCGGGCCGCCCTCTGAAACAACAATAAGGTGATTTGTCTTACCTTCACGGATAATAATGTAGGTGTATCCATGGGATGTAAGATATACTATATGTGTATTCATATATATATATATATATGTGCATACCGTATATAAGTCCATATGGGCCTTGGAAAGTGAAATATCAGCCCAGAGTGGCGCCATCCACTTGTCGGTGGTTGCCGGTGTATTGATTCTGTGCGTTGGGGGGGGGTTGGCCGTAGGGGAAACATAAACCTCACATTCTCGACTAAAACACATCTCATAGTGCAGCTCTCATATCCTGCCTACTCTCTCATCCGTGCGCCTGAAACGACGTGCTTTCGACAGACGCTCGAACGCCGGGATACTTTGGATAATAAAGGCAGGGTAGAAGGGGGACTTCACAGCAACTGAATCAACCGCTCTGTGTTCTGTACACGGAGCCATGCAGCCATAGATAGACAGCAGACAGGCTTTCTAAACCCTGTGCTTTAATAGCACACAGCACGGCAACTCTGTCCTCTCAGTCTTCTTCCTCGCCTCACGCCATTTTACTATTTTCACCACTATTTCCCTCCGTCCCGGCTCTGGAGACGGGAAGAAACAGTTTATTTTGCGTCCTCCTCCCTGACTGGCTGGCTGGCTGGTGTGGGCTCTGTGTGTGGCGTCAGGGTATGCTTTAGAGAAGCTGGGGGCCGAACCAGCCGCAGAATAACATGTTTGTGTTCATTTCGAAATTAGATTTTTTTTTTTTTTCCTCTGCTGTCTCTCCAACAGCCGGAGACGTGAGGCGCTTGACATTCTGCTGGCAGACAGCAACACGTAATGAAAGAGAACGTACGTCCCTGTACGCGCATAGACACTCACAGAGAGCTGCCAGCCACACATACCCGACACAGACACACCCATATACCTCGATACATTCACCCACATACTCACACGCACACATACACAACTGAATGCACAAGCACACACATACACAAGACACCTATGGACATGCGTGTAAACACAAACGCACACACATTGCTGCAGACAGACAGACGCACACACACCTGCATATTTACACTCATACACAACTACATATACACACACTCCTTCAGGAAACCTTGAAGCCCACACACAAAAACCAGCAATCCAGACGATGCATTCTCCAACACACACACACACACACCCACACAGTGAGTCAGGTGTCTGGGAGGTTCATGCGTGTGTCCCATCAGGTTATCCGTGTGTTGTTTGAGTTAGCAGGCATCGAGGAGGGAACGGCTGAGGGAACCGCTGATTCCTATCGCAATGCCAACGCAGGCTCATGTGTTCATACCTTCTGTGTGTTTGTCTGTCTGCAAATCTATCCCCTCAAACCCTGAGCCATCCCCTCGTCGATCCGTCCACCCCATAATCAGTCCATCTGTACATCATCAGAGAGGTGTTGGACTGTACAGGGACACCCCAAAACCTTGGGTTTCAACCCAGCACACAATGAGCCATTTCCCTGAAGTGGAAGGTATTCAACTTCTCTCTCTGGTTCTCTTCTGTCTCCTTCCCTCCCTTGATCTCTCTTTTTTCACTCAACTTCCCTCTCCCTCAATCCCTCCCCATTTCCCCCCCCTCTCTCTCTCTCTCTCTCTCTCTCTTCTCTCCCTCTCCCTCTCCCTCTCTTTCTCCCTCCCTCCCTCTCCCCAGCCCAACCTCTTGTCCACATCCCCTCCTCTATCCATCTCCCTCCCCCTATCTCTCTTCCTCCCTTTCTTTCTACCCCCACCCTCCCTTGATCTGACTCCCACATCCTCCCCTCCTCCCAACCCAACCCAGCCTCTAGTCCGTCAACAGCCCCCCGGCCTGCTGAGGTCAGCAGTGTGCTGGCTAGCAGACATGATGCAGGCTCTCTCTCATTATTCTGTAATTACAGGCCGGAGGATCGGTCCAGGCTGTATTCCAGATCGCAGTATTTCTGGACACTTCACACTTGATTTTTACCAAGTGATTAAAAAAGAGGCTTGTTGTCCCCCCCTCCTCCGTCTCCTTCACCTCTTCCTCCCATCTTGTCCTCCTCTCCTTCCCTCTCCCCTCCTTCTCATCCCTCCCTCCCCTCCAATGCCCCTTCTCTCTTATGCTCCTCCCCTATTCTCCCATTGTTGATGCAACCGCTGTCGGAGTCAGAAAGGCAGTCTGGGATTCACCGGCCCAATAACAACACACCGTAATGCCATCTTTTTTATTTGAAACAAGCATCTGATGTTTGTTTTCTTCTGGTTCTCCCATCCCTCCTCCTTCTCCTCGCCAGCCCTATATGGCTTGGTTGTCAGGGTTGACTGGCTCAGCTGGTGAAAAAAAAGAGCAGGAACATTCATTTTGTGTGGACTATTTCAACTGCTATTGTCTAAAGCTGTGTTCATTGTGATCTATCTGGAAAAAAAAGATGAAATGACTAAATAAAAACATGCTATTACTAATAGTGATTAATTCCTTGTTTTCATTCGGAATTGGTGTTCTTTCCCTGTCTAATTGGATTTCTGTATTTACTTCTGGTTTTTTATTCGCCTGGTTGAAGAGAAATAAACATTTGCAAACACATGTGTCCTTCCCCCACACACACACTCCAACACACAAACCTCAAAGACAGACACGCGCTCTTTAAAGTTTAGCTTTGGGCGAGTGATTCCCAATTCATCTCATTAGTTCAAACTATGCAGCTTGCGCCTCAAGAGGCGAACCAAACAGTTTGAGATAATGTGTGCTAATAGCAGCAAGATGAGATGACAGATCTCTGTGTGTTGTCTTACTTAGTGTCTCATCAGCTGGTGGTCTACACAGGAACGTGTGTTTGTCTTTGTTTTCCCTGTTAGCTTATAGTTAGCCGTCTGGGACTGTTTGAGAGGAAACAGAACAGGAGAGATTATGGTAGGGTCGGTCGGAGATCAGGAGATTTAAATGTTGTTGGGTACTCTGTTCTGAGGGCGTCCATGTAGAAAACCAACCAGTAAGGTGTCCAACTCCAGGAGGGATACCCTTTTTTAGGTACTTTACTTGTCAGAACAATTTGTCCATATGAATATAGATTTAAAAGGCACATTATGCAAGATGTATGATTTCAAGCAAGCCCATTTACATTTACATTCAAACCATTTAGCAGACGTTTTAATCCAAAGCGTTTACAACCAATCATACACACATTCACGGCGGAGTCAACCATTCAAGGCGACGGCCAGGTCGCCGAGAGCTCAGGCCTTGTTAAAAATAAAAAAATAATCCTCCCCATATTCTCTCGAAACCCCATCCAATAAAATGTAGGCCTTTCCGGATCTTTTACCTGGATACGTGTATCCTTAAAGTCGGTGTTTCCATGGCGGAGTGTGTTAAAGAGTCAATACTTTGCATGTTGTACCTTTAAATTATGCAAATAAAACAAAATCCAATGTTGAAGAGGCCTAGCGATTATAACCTAAAACATTTTGATTATATTCATGGAATGGAGATCCAAATGGGATTTAGCAGCAAAGAAATACATGTATATGGTAATTATATTGTAAGTAAGGGATAATGTACAGCATGATGGCTCTGCCATACAGAAATATCAGACCACTGAATCCCGAAATTGACCAATTGACCAACTCTAAAAGGTTCCTAAAGAATTCAAGCTTTTCCATCATAAAAACAAAAATACCTGTCGAGATAACGCTTCCATGATTCCAATGGAATCACTGGAAATACTAAATTCCAATTTAGTATTTCAATGCAGTTTTATCTATACAGGTATGAAGAGATAAATACATTAAGTCAATACCAAAGAGAAAGTGAGGCATTTAGCAGAGGCTTATATCCAAAGCGACTTAAAACGGTTAATGCATACATTCACACACCAACAGCGCAGTCAACCATGGAGCAATTATTGTTGGGTGTCTTGCTCAGGGACACCTCTACACTCAGCTAGGAGGAGCCGGAGATGGAACTAGCAATCATCCGGTTGCAAGCCAACCCTCTCTACCTCCTGAGCTAAGACCTTTGTCACTGTACACACTGGCGACCTCTCTGGACAGATTTATCCATGAGAGAGACGTTTTTCCTATGCATCACTATCAATATCATCATGTTCTCATCATTAAACCGTAGCATAAAAACCCTTTACTAAAATAAGCATATATCATAAAAACTGTATGAATGTAGGCCCTATGTATAAAAACGTAAAACCACTAATTTTTATGTTGACTTTGAATTTAAGGGGGGATGAACCAAAATTGGAGGTCCATATATGTAAAAAATAAATAAAAAAACAGCCTGGCAGTCACATCAAACAATAGCCCGGCAGATTTCTTTAAAAAATATGGAACTGGGATCGTTTTTTTGCTTAGAAACATACGTTTTCTAATTTTGATGTGTTTTCAGTTCATTACTATGAGTGAAAGCATTGTGTTTGTCCACAGAATCCCCCAGGCAGTCGGTACTTAAAAAAGCTGGCGTACGGTCGTCTCCTAAAGGCCACAAACATTCATTAGCGAGTAAACCACACAAGCTTCAAGCTCCAACTGCAACTTGGAAAAAGCTTTAACATTATTTGATGTTAAATATATTACAATTACAAACATAGAGAATATGTCTGTGCTCTAAATGATTCACACATCATTAATAATGATGAGTACACATGGCTTAGTCATACACATGTTTCATGTAACACATTGCATTGACATTCTCTAACATGTTTTTTTTCCTCACTATTAATTCATAAGATCATATCCCTGATATTAATCTGGTATGATTCACCATGTTCATGGGAATAATACATTATGCCGTGCCGCAACACCGTGACGGAAAGATCTGGAACGGAAGGCATTGAGGGGGAGAGAACAGCCAGCTAGCGCGATAATAATCAGCCCCCCCTCCCCACACCCCACACAAAACCTCCTCCTCCCTTCTCCTCCACCTCTATCCTTCTTCTCTTCCCCCTACCTCCCTTTTCTCCACATTCTCCTCATCCTCCACCTACTCTTCATCCTCCACCTTCTACTCATCCTCCTCTTCCCCCTACCTCCACTTCCTCCACCTTCTCCTCACACTTCTCTCCACCCCCCTGCGCTTCACTGTTTCTTCTTCCTCCACCTCCTCCTCCTTTCTCCTCCTCTTGGCTCCTTTTCCTCTTCTTCCTCTATCCCCCTCCTCCCCTTCCTTCTCTAGTTGGATTAGATATTTAGTCTCAGGGGCAAGTGAGACTGAGATTGTATCTTTAGATTAGACATTGCTAGTGGGTTGCATTTTCTGTTTTAATCAAAGGCTGTGATGAAGATGAGTGTGGTAATAGGATGTAATGAAGAGCGGGTTGAGAGCTCCCGGCAACCAGAGCTGTGAAACACCTGTTTCTGCTCTACTCTATTGTCAGGACAACAAGGACACTTATCTCTGAGCGTCTCTGAGGAATTAGCACATTAAGATATGGTGCTGGCTGCTATTGTGTGTCACTGCGTTGGTTAGGGTGCAAATCTGCATTTTTACTGGGCGCTTGTGTGTCTGTTCTTGCGTCATTGTGTTGTAACCCAATCAATTAACAGAGTTCCATTAATAAGCTTGACAAGTAGATTCTGTCTCTTTTAGTCAGCCACTCCCCTAAGACTCACCAATAAGGGAGAGGAAGATAAACACTTGTTTTAAGGCGTTTGAAGGCAGATTTAGTTCAAGAGCAGCCTTCAAACACAAGGCTATTCATAGTGCTTTACACAGGCAGTAAACACATTTTAAAACATTAAAAGGACAATCATTAAAGAAAATATGAGATTTGAGACAATGACTGTTAAGAAAATAGGAAATAAAAGAATAACAATTGAAAGAGAATAAAATATATTCCAGGTGAGAGGTGCGGAGCATGGTTGCTCATAATGTTCGGCCAATCTCTTTGATTGCTGTTTACGTGTGTGTGAATGTAAGTGAATCTCGAGCACAACTCTTATATTTTCAGATACTGAATACTGAAGACTAGCATTACCAGACAATCGTTCTGGTGTTATCTGTTTTGTCTTCTCACTCACCTTTACATCTTTTCAGGTTTTTTTTTATCTTGTTTGCATTGTGCAGAGTTGTACACTGAGATCTATTGTTCGATTAAAAATCTTAAGACTAACCTGTTGTATTGCTGTTGTACTGTATGCCTACATGTGATGCAAGGTACGATTTGCCGGGGGAATGTGTGGGATTTCCCCCTTCCTGATCTATTTATACTAGCCTG
>NC_044061.1:14628878-14678878 GCF_902167405.1 Gadus morhua
GGTGAAAAGGGGGAGGAGCTGCAGGGGTGAAGGTCATGCTGCCGACGGCAGACCTTTTGGTGAAAGAGTGTTTGGAGTCAACAGCAAGTCACATCAGAGATCCCTTCCTCTCTCTGTCTATCTGCCTGCCTACCTCCCTCTCTTCTTCCCTCTCTCCAGCCCTCTGTTTCCTTCTGTCTTTTCCACCCACCATTTCTCTTGTCTGTTTCGCCCTCCCTCTCTCCTTCTTTCTCACTCTCTTCCTCCTTCTGTCTGTCTCTTCCTCCCTCTCAATCTGTTCTTCTAAACTCTATTTGCTTCTCTCTCCTTCTCTCGTTCTCCCCCTCTCTCTCTCTCTCTCTCTCTACATCCCTCTTTGTCCCACTCTATTTACCTCTCTTTGCCCAGTCTCTCTGTCTACCTCTCCCAATTTCTCTACCTTGTTCTCTCCCCCACTATCCCTCTCAACAACCCCAGTCATTATCTCTCCCTCTCACCCCCTCCCCCCTTCTCTCTCTCTCTCTCTCTCTCTCTCTCTCTCTCTCTCTCTCTCTCTCTCTCTCTCTCTCTCTCTCTCTCTCTCTCTCTCTCTGTTCTCTCCCCTGCCAACCCCACCACCACTCTCATTCATTACTAACACTGATGAACAAGGACTAGAGAGCAGAGTTGAGATGCCAGGTGGGATCGGACCCTGAGCCCTGAGCAGAGGAGAGGATGGGAGGAGAAGGGGAGATGGAGGAGGAGGGGAGAGGGAGGAGAGGGAAGGGCCAATGGGACAGATAAACCCAGAGCCCACGTTTTATATAAGCCTTGTGACGCAGTCACCCCTTTTTACTCATATAATGGGATGGGACATAGCCTGGGGGGGAGGGGGTTCGGAGCGTGAGATAGGGGAGAGATAGATAGAGAGAGAGAGAGAGAGAGAGAGAGAGAGAGAGAGAGAGAGAGAGAGAGAGAGAGAGAGAGAGAGAGAGAAATGAGAGAGAGAGAGAGAGAGAGAGAGAGAGAGAGAGAGAGAGAGAGAGAGAGAGAGAGAGAGAGAGAGAGAGAAAGAGAGAGTGATTGTGTGTGTGTGTGTGTGTGTGTGTGTGTGTGTGTGTGTGTGTGTGTGTGTGTGTGTGTGTGTGTGTGTGTGTGTGTGTGTGTGTGTGTGTGTGTGTGTGTGGTTGTGTGTGTGTGTTTGTATGTGTGTGTGTGTGTGTTTCTTTTTGTGTTTGTGTGTGTGTCTGTGTGTATGTGTGTGTGTGTGTGTGTGTGTGTGTGTGTGTGTGTGTGTGTGTGTGTGTGTGTGTGTGTGTGTGTGTGTTAAAAGAGACAGAGCGCGTCAACAGTGGAAGTCTGAAGCAGATTTACAACAAAGTGAGAATATAGTGCGTTCTCTCTCTAAATGTGGATGTGGTGGTGTGAAAAACAAGCAGACCTCCTCTGGGACCTGAGTCATATGATGGAAGGATAAATGGAGGGGACGTTTGATTTATTACCATTTTCCTCTTCTGACATTTACCCAGCGAGGCGAGTTAGCGGGGAGGGGAGCCATCTTCAAATTCGAGAATTTAACACTTTTTCAAAACAAATATTGAAGACCTTCAAGCTGAATCATTTTTAGAAACCGATTTACTTTGGGAAAACTGGGTATTTGTTTTCCCGCGTGGAACAGTCCTATTTAAATGCACGTCTTTGAATGAAGGTCCCAGCGGAGACGCTAAGTCACACTGAGTGACAGACCGCTCGTCACAAACAGAGCAGAAGTAGCATGAATACATTCATTAAGTGTGCTATAAATCAACTTAATATGTAAGCACACGTACAGTGGATAAAAGCATGTGTGTGTGTGTGTGTGTGTGTGTGTGTGTGTGTGTGTGTGTGTGTGTGTGTGTGTGTGTGTGTGTGTGTGTGTGTGTGTGTGTGTGTGTGTGTGTTTGTGTTTGAGCTGATCTGATCTGAGAGAGAGAGTGCCAGGGCCACAACAGTTACACAGAAAAGATTTCCACCCCCTAAGTAGGCCAATGTCTCAGTCAAGAGATAATAAAATCAGATTAAGGTGATGAATTTAACAACCAATGGAACCATTGTCTGATTGGTGTAGTGCTGGCCAATCAGTGACGCCAGTTGCACCGACATTGGAAATATTTCTCCATTTCGTAGTTTGGATTGAGAGCCTTCCCTACATCCCTCCATCTCTACCCTACCATTCGCGCAAGGTATTTACCTTGAAAATATTTTCTGTCAAATGCCATTGGATCACAAAAAAAGGAAAAATAGTATAGTAACGGTTAATAAATTAAATTAAATTAATGCATTTAATTTAACCATGTATTAAATAAATGCAGAAATGTCAACGAACAGTGCACAGACGATCGCAACCCATGCAGGAAGGTGCTGAATCTCCCAGCTGTCCAATAAGACAGGTAAGGTACAGTTAACATGGAGTCCCCATTAATCAAGGTGTCTAACCCTCTCGTTTAGCCCAGAAGTCGCCAGGAGGACCACTTCCTCTTACTGCGCGCACTGGGCAGATGGTCGGGCTCGGGCGCTCATGATCCGTTAAATTTGGAGGGTTGCTACGGTGACATGGCGGCAAGGCTGCAGCTGGCGTTCTGCGCTGAGGCACCGTGATATGTAGACCTCATCCTGGCCTGATGGCACCTCCGGACTCGAACCAGAAGCCCTACAGACGGACATCTCATCTGGAGCAGGAAGGGTCACGCTTGGCGCATGCAGGGCGGGCACGGTACCTTCCGTACCTTCCGAACGGGCCCCTTGGAGCCACTCTGCCAGGTCTCTTTGGTTTGTTTTGCCTTGACCAGCTTCCAATGTTTGGAAAAATGCTTTTTTGACATGAGATAACCTGGAATAAAAGATTAGTGATCCAGTCTGGTCTAAGGATGTCTGCCCTTCCGAGAAAACGCTTGTGAAACTATTTCTCTCGTATATTTGAAAAAAGATGTTATTTGTTAGAAATGTTTGGGGAAATGTAGATGTATTCTCTTCTATTCAACGATTGGCTGAACATCCAAATGACCTGCATTAACCTAGAGGTGTATCTTTGCCAAGCATATTTTGTCAAAAATCGGAAATGGTCAACAACATATTTTTCTTCTCCTGTTTTCTCCTATTTCTGGTGATGTGTGTGCATGGTGTCTTCTATCTCCGCCTGATCTCTATCAGACCATTACATTATCTGATACATAAAAACACATAGAACTTTTGAGAAATGAACAAAAAATCGTTGAAAACCAATTGGGTATTTTTTTCTACTTTTTAAATCGAAGAAAACCATAGTGGATGGTGTTTTAGGAACTGCGACAACGGGGAATATAAGCCAACACACACACACACACACACCAACACACACATACACAAAAACAAACACACACACATCTGGCCAATGGGAGTAAGTTACAAAAGATAAGATTTGATTTGTATTAATCCGAGAAGAAATTAATGAACATTTTCAAATCCAAAAAGGAAAAGAATGTATAATTCTACCTAGGATTCATCAAAGCTATTGGCTAGCCTAGACGATAGCCCAGCAGATCTCTTAGCTCCCCGTGAACCCATCGGACCCTCTGGGGCTTCTGAGATGAGCTGGTCCTTGGGCCGGGTGTGGCCTGCATTAGCAGGAGTGCTACACCGCTAACCCAACGTCTGATCCCTTGTCAGCAGAGAGAGGTGACGTGGGCCCGGCCGGTTCGGAGCGGGGCTGCACTCAGCAGACACATGCTAGCTGTCACGCCGCGGCTATGTAGGCCATGCGGCACATGTCTGGCAAGTACAAAGAACAGCACTCAGCATGCCTTCACACACACACACACACACACACACATGCAACCACACACAAACACACACACACATACATAGACTCTCGCTCTTTGCACATTGTCTTCACATAAATAGTGCAGGGTGATGCTTTGTCTCCGCCCTTCATCTAGCGCCCGCTGGGACGTAACAAAACGCCCCCCAGGCCACCCAACAGCCCCTGCTCTGACAGCTTCCATATATCCTGATGTATTGTTGTTAATGTTTAAACGCTTTCACCACTGTGGCGCCAAATCACACAGTAATGGACTTTACTAACAGGGAGACAGGAAGCAGAAAGGGGTTGGTTCTAAGTTGGGTTAGGATTGATTGGATGTGTGCAGGATGTTTGAAGATAGTGTGGAAATTGCAGCTGTAAGTAATTGATCTGTTTTTGCAAACAACTGACAAGTGTGGAGCTTTGCGTCCGGCGTTAAGAAGAGAGCTGATGTTGCGCTAAGCTGTTTAAGGTCAATCTGTGTCCCTGCACCACCGGTGCAGGTGAATCCCTGAGTAATGCCAAGCTAACGTGCTCTCTCCAGGGGAGCTGGCAGGCTGGGGAAAGGCTGAAGTGAGTCAGGATGGCTCTCTGACAGGTGTGCTCCGGAGACGGTCGCGTTTCACCGCCAATCTCTGACACTTGTTTACTGAGCTGCTGCAGAGCTGGACGGCTTACAACACCCAGCTCATGAGGATGAAAGAGCCAAACTGTGATTTACATTTATTCAACATGGCTGAGCGATGCCGGAGGAATCTCCTGCCGCTTGCTGGAGATTAAAATACTTTATTCGTCATATTAGTGGGAATTTACTGACAGAAAAACATGTTTTCTTAAAGTAAACAAACGTTTGCACCGTTACCTGGTTTCATGAACAGATTTTTAAAAACAAATTAATCACTGTTTAGAATGCTGTTCACCTCACTTTTCTAAAAATGAACATGATATTTAGTTAAATAAGACGTATTATGCGGGTAATGTAACGTAGGTACACTTAATTAATCAAGCTTAGTAACTTGTTGAGTGGAGGCGAGAAAATGTTAGTAATTTATTGACACATTTCCAGAACAAATTGCTACATTGCCAACCAAATTAGTAATTCACAGTCAGCAGCACCCAGCTTCAAACTTGTTTGCTGGGTGATGGAAGATCTCTATGAATATATATATATATATATATATATATATATATATATATATATATATATATATATATATATATTTATATTTATATTTATGTATACATTTAAATAGATCTTCATAACCCACGCTTAGCTCAGTGAAATAAGCTAGTGAGCTCCTAAGAAGTTACGAGGATGTCGCTGTCAAATGTTCACCTCTCTGTGTCGGAACCTTTCCGAGAAACTTTGGCGGAAATAGAGACGAGAAAAAGAGAGGGGCATAAAACACTACATTGTTATGTTTTTTTCAAGAAAAAAGATTGATTCATACGGTAGAGAGACAGAAAGGGGAAACAGAGATATGGTGTTTGCAAAAGAAACAGTGTTAACCTCTAATAATAGCTGGTTTGACACACTGCTAACCACAGGACACGAAACACACCTCCTCCTTCCTACCGAGGAGCACTTCTCTTAAATGTTAGAGAAGAGGAGGCGAGAGAGGAGGGGATAGGGTATAGGGAAGAGGAAGGAGGAAGGAAGGGCTGGGGGAATGAGAGGATTCAATGGGAGAATTTGTGGAAAAAAGGAGATGAGAGAAGGAGATGAGAAGGTAGAGGAGGAGCGGAGAGGCGAAGGAGAGGTGTGGGGAGAGGAGTGGATGGGCAAGGAGAGGAGCGGGGAGAGAAGGAGACGGGAGAGGAAAGAAGCAGATTAGGGTAATTGAGGGGAGTAGGAGGGGAAATAAATGAAGGAAGAGGAGGAGAGAACAAAAAAAGGATAGACTGGAGGATGAGAGCAGAGGAGGCGAGAAGGAAAAATGAAAAGGAACAATTGGAGCAGAGAGGAAATGATGGGGAGAGGAGAACAGAGAGAAAGAGGAGGGGAACAGAGGGAGGAGGACAAGAGGGGAACCAACCATCATCTTGGCTCTGACAGCTGGGGTTTCTGCTTCAAACAACCAGGGCTACAGCGCTTGATAAACTGCCAAGTCTTGTCTATTTTGGAAAGGACTGATCCATCGGGCAGACACTCAAACTACAGCAGAGAGCTGGAACAAAAGAGGAGGAGAGATGAGCCATGATGAGAATGTCAAAAGATGAAAAGATGAAGGAAGGTCATTTTGTATGTGTGTGTGTGTGTCCTGTCCGTTTTCAACGCAGCCTCTGCATGTCCTTTATAAATAATCAGATTATCTCCAACCGCATCCATACAATTCCTACAAGCCCTGCTCTCCGATGCAAACACAAGGTGCGGCCCGGCAGCATGGTACGACATCTTGTGGCCTTTCTCCAACCACTGCTGCCATTCAGAGGGCAACGGAGGAGCTGTTCTGTTTTAGGGTCTTAGTCAAGGAAACCGGGGCATTCTAGGCAGCGATCAAACCGATCAAAAGCTACAAATATTTTACCTTGTGTGCGTCTACCACTCTGCCCCTTCCAGGTAGTTCTTTGGCGCTCTGAACCCTGAAATGTTGTTAACAAACACTGTGACATTGAAAAGTATCATGGAACTCAGCTGGCTTCACGGTCGGAACTGGAACCCATTTCCTGCCACCTCACAATGCTCCTATTATAAATTCGGTTTACAGCCTCAGCCTTGGCCTCGGCCATTTTCCCTGCAAGTTGAAATCCAAACAAAGAGTGAAAAACAGCAGCAACTTCTTTATCGGACGACGCACGTGTGACCAGGCTTTGTGCAAGTGGAACAAGAACGACATCCCCTAACCGGCCTTGGCAGCTGTGCTTGCGTTCACCTATATCAATTCTCCCCTAGACCCCTTTTGTTCCCCCTGCTTTTCCATTTGGAGCGGGTGTTGGAGGGCGTGGGGGGTATGCTCCACAGGACCTGGGACAGGTTCTGATGAGTCCTCATGCTGGTCTCTGGTTTGTCAGCTCTGTCCAGACCGGACCCCCTACCAAAAATGTAAACCTAGTGCACATCTCTGTCCACACTTCTTCCCCGCCACTGGTGTAGCCACACACGCTACACACTATCTCTCTGTTCTGCTCCTGCCTTCTCTGCTGCTCTCTCTTCTCTGTCTCATCTATTATGTTGTTGCTCAGTTTCATCTCAGGTCACTGAGTTAATGCTCCTCATACAAACATATTAGCAGAGCAATTTAACTATGTACTATTAGTGGTATTTTCTGCCTAATATATCATCAACAATGACTATTATTTATTCTTTATAACATAGAATTTACTATATATTATTTGGTATTTATTATATATTATACAGTATCTAGTATTTGGTATTTTGTATATAGTATTAAGTAAATCGTTTTTAGAATATAGTATTTAGCATTTGGTGTACAGTATTCCCGGAATGGCATGTAGTATTTCGTTGTCATAACTGCAGTTTTCTCCTTACCCCAATGTAATTTGCGTTTGTGTGTCTGGTTGTGTGTGTGTGTGTGTGTGTGTGTGTGTGTGTGTGTGTGTGTGTGTGTGTGTGTGTGTGTGTGTGTGTGTGTGTGTGTGTGTGTGTGTGTGTGTGTGTGTTGTGAAAGCTTCGCCCGACTCCCCTAAAGAACCTTCTATAACCCGTGACTCCATCACTCCAGCGTCTGACAGCGCCGTAATAACGTACATCGCTGTGACTTTCAAATGCAAAAAGGTAATTTAGTAGTCCGCTCACATCCCTGCCTTTCCCACATGCAACACAACCATTCAAGCGCAGATGATGTGAATGAAATGGAGTTTAGTTGTGACAGTGCCTTTTCCAACCAATATTTCCAAGTTAAAAGGAAAATAATGTTCGGGTGATGAATGCAATAGTGTATGACAGCTAGATGTTCAGTAAACAGCTGAATGCAACTCTGTTATTCAATGTTGATTTAACCACACTTTACACAAAGCATATCCACAATGGCTGCACTTGTTCTCATAGGGAATGCAGAGGGAAAACATTCACATTGAATAATTTCAGCGTTTGACACATGAAGAGACTAGCAGTCCCAGGAAAGATAGATGACTGCTACTGCCTTGCTCACCAGAAATGGAATTTTGTAAGCTGTCTCCTCGATGTATTGATGAGAATGTGAGGGTTCATATTTTACATTTCAGTATCTAAGTCTATGCTCATGCCTGGCTAGACTTGACTAGACTAGCATGTCTATCAATGTGCAGTGTTAAGAGAGACATAGGTTAAAAGGTGTTCCCGGGTGTGCTTCGATCCTGAATTTATGCTTCTATCTTTCCCACTTTTCCTCCAGAATATAATTTTGAGACGAATTCAGATAAAATGAGCTGCAGGTAAGATTTAATTATTATTTGATTGTAACTTCATTGATACGGCATCGCTGCTAGTGAAATGCGCTGTGAGGATATCTGTCCAGAGTTGACCGCGCCAGCCTCTTTATGAGACAATTTAGATATCCTCAAATCGAAATATATGTAAATTCATTTCAATTACAAGGTCGTTGAGATTTTAAAACTGACAAAGCTACGTTTCTTCCTCCCGCCGCAGACAGACGCTTGCCTCTGGTGGCCATTGTTGTCCAAAATTGCTTTAGAACAAAATCTCTGACGCATTCTCTGTAACCAAAAAAAAACACCCAGCCCACATTATCCTCCGATCCCTACCATTAATCTACACTGTCGAAGGTTAGCTTCTGTCTGCTGGACAGACGATATTTCCGGTTCAGCAGAAAAACAGTGACACTTTTGTAGCTCGTTTCGTTGGGGATGCGGGAGATAAGATAAACTGAATTATGCCGACCGTGGCCCTAAAGTTATGAGAGCAACAACACGGTAAGGAATCAGACCAGCTCTACTGCTGTGTGATGACTGAAGCAGTGTATTTATATGCAGATGTGGTCAGCCACAAGGCCATTCTCCAGGAGGCCTTGGTCTCTCCTTGGTTCCTGCGGACCGAGGGAGGGCTGGGGGGGACGCAGCCAGTTTAAGAGTAATGGCTGTTTGGACACCGACAAAAGATTTGCGCATCGAGCAGAGGAAGTGCACCTCTATTGAACGTCAGCGTACGCGTATCAAAGGGTAAAAAAAAAACATGGAATGGCCCTTAATCAAACAGGAGCAATGTGGTTCTGTTTGGATTTCATGTGCAAAAGCAGCCCCTGAAAAAAAACCGGGCAGTATCTTTTATAAGAAGGAAAAAGGCAAGGAATGGCTCTCGTGTTAAAAGGAGATACGACAGCCAGTAAAAAGTGCTGTGCCAGGGCTGCTTAACGTTTTCATAAACCACGAGAGAAGAGATGAGGACCTGGTTCTTTTTTTTCGGGGGGGGGGGGGGGGGGGGGGGGGGGGGGGTCATCTCTATTTATCAGTAATGCCGCAAGGATCTTTACTGATACATTTTATCACAGACACACCGAACATATGATGTGATTAACAATGTGATTTCTTATTAGAAAGTAAAATATATTTTTTGCCATGCTTTATGCATATTTCCCCAAAGCAAATCTGTTTAAATCATACAAATGAACTGAGGTTAAGCACTTTGTTTAACTAAAGGTTTGTCGATTTATAAATATGACTTTAGTAACAGAGTTTTCTGGAAGGCGATCAAAGATTATGATACACATAAATCATCTATTAAAAAAATAACTCAATATAAATATACATTTAAAGAGTGTGGCATAAGGCCACACTCTCCCTGAAGTAGACCCCCCTCTCCCTCATGTAGCCACCAGCCCACCCTGACGTATCGCCCTCCACCACCCTTTACCTGACGCATCTACCACCCACCCTGGTGTAACAACCACCAACCCTTACAGGGACACCACCTCCACCCTCTCCCTGACCCAGCCGGATGCAGCCACCACCCTTCCATGCAGTAGACCCCACCCTGCCGGACGTAGCCAGCCGGTTTGGCTGCCGTTCATCAGAGCACATGATTGCAGTGCGCTGGGTTATCGATGTGAAATATTCACCATTAGGTCTTACATCTGTTGTTCAGAAAGCCACTTACCCAGCCCAGCACCCCAGCTCATTGCTACATTAACTGTCCTCTGGAAGCCAGTGAGCCTGGATCAACTGGCCATCTGCAAGCCAATCCACCCATACCCACACACACACACACACACACAAACATACACACGCACACACGCCGAACAAACACAGACTCACACACACATACCAAAATGCAGACACAAAGACACACATTAAGAAACACATGCACGCACTCACCCACACACACATACTAACCAACAAACACACATACACACACACAGATGACCCTGTGTTATTCTTACGGTGGCATGTGTGCGTTAGTTCGCACCATAGCTCCAGTAGGACAAACTAATCATGTTTCACACACTAGTAGCACACATAATGTGGAAAGCATTATCAACCATGATACACCCAGTAGTACTGCGCACACTATTGCTAAACTAAACCTACGAAACACGACTTATTACAGCAGCCTGAAAAACATTACTACAGAAGTACAGAATCTAACCCAATAGTATTTTATTGTCTTTCAACGAAGCCTCTGTAAGCACTCTGCATGGTCTTGTGTTTGAAAGGTGCTATAGAAATAAACTCAGCCACAGCCTAGACAAACAAAGACCCAGAGAATAGATGGGCAAGCAGATGGGCCACAGCCAAGCCATTGGAGCCAGACCAGTGAAGCCAGACCAGTGGAGCCAGACCAGTGGAGCCAGACCATAGAGACAGACCAGTTCAGCCAGACCACAAGAGCGAGGCTACCAGAGCCAGACCAGTAGAGCCAAACCACCAGAGCCAGACCAGTAGAGCCAGACTACCAGAGCCAGACCAGTAGAGCCAAACCACCAGAGCCAGACAAGAGCCAAACCACCAGAGCCAGACCAGTAGAGCCAGACTACCAGAGCCAGACCAGTAGAGCCAAACCACCAGAGCCAGACCAGTAGAGCCAAACCACCAGAGCCAGACCAGTAGAGCCAGACCACCAGAGCCAGACCAGTAGAGCCAGACCACCAGAGCCAGACCAGTAGAGCCAGACTACCAGAGCCAGACCAGTAGAGCCAGACCACCAGAGCCACACCAGTCCAGCCAGTAGCAACAGCAGAGGCCAGGTGGACCATATGTCCAGTTGATGTGTGAAGAATGATCTCAGCCGTCTCTGAGCACCGCGAGGAGAAGGGCACCTTGGACTTTCATGCCGCCAAGGCACCCCTTGCGTTTACCGCCTCTCATTAGTTAGAGTGAGTGTGTGTGTGTGTGTGTGTGTGTGTGTGTGTGTGTGTGTGTGTGTGTGTGTGTGTGTGTGTGTGTGCGTGTGCGTGTGCATGTGTTGGAGGGTGTGTTTTGGGGGGACAAGGGTAGCCAAACAAAAGCCCCCATATTAATTCTGCAACGATGTTGTCATATTACATTATGTGTCCAGCTGCTTTCGTTATTGGCAGCCCTGCATATACTCACCACGGGAGCAGAACTTCCCTTCAGATGGACGGTTGGACGATTGGTCAGCCTTGGGTACTACATACCAGATATGGAGGTATGTTTTGTATCCAAGCTTGTGGCCAAACATGACCTTTGGTACCAAGAGATGTATTGAAGTTGAAATCAAGGGAGACTCTAACGATGAAGGTCAGGGGGTCACAGATTGCCCTCATAATGAACATTACTTTAATGCATACTGGGATATGATAATGAATGAATGAGTGAACTGTACACAATATTGTGAGAGGGTTTGAGCTATGAAGAGACCACTTGGAGGTATTATGGTTTTATCCTTTGGTCTTGCGTCGTTTTGGATGGTTACCTTGCCTGGATGCATTTCCTTTTTATACCGATCACTTATTGGTATTTTTTTAAACACTTAAGTGTAATCAAGGCTCCTTCATTTTTAATCAGAATAAATGGGTAGGGGCTTTACCGGCATGATCTCCAACATCATTTGGAGGACGCTGGGACTCCCTCTACACTTCAAGAGCTCTCATTGTTGCTAGCTAAAGATATGGTACGGAAGTTATCACTCCCTCTGATGTGTTATTTTCCTACAAGGTGAGAGACCACAAAGACTTAAAATTAGAACACATTTCTCTTTTTAACTTACCTCAGGGCTCGAGAAAAACACGAACAATACACATTGACATTCAGAGCCGCTGAGGAAAACCTGGGCTTTTCATTCACAGACACGTTTTGTTCCTGCATTTTTTATTCTTGTACCTTGGCATATGAGTCACTTTCCGTCGGATAAGGAGGAAAATGTGTATTTATTCGGAGGGTGTTGCTGAATGATGATTTGACGTGCGCAGCGCTGTGTTTTACTTAGCGGCCCATGGTTACGTCTCCATTAGCGACGCCGCGGTAGCTGGTCAAAAACTTGACATGATTTCATGCCGTTGTGCTCATGATACCTGCGCCACCGTCCCTCCAACGGGAAAGTCTGCCAGTTATTCAGATTGATCGTAACGGTCGGGACAGTATTTCCATACCCTAATTCCAACAGCGGTCGCCCAGAGCCGAGGGGGTTCAGTGTTAACATCAGCTTATTTGTGAGGTGAAGTCAGACAACGAGGGCAGTGGACGTCCCTCATATCTACAGCGGAGAGAGAGCAGTGGGGGAGTTCAGCGTTTTGTTATTCAGCGGAGCAACTCTGGGTTGGGTATATCTAATAATGTCGCAGTAGAAGTGGCGTTGCACACAGAGTCTGCTTTTATGAATCTGACAACAATATATTCACCTCGGCAGCGATAAACACCTTGTTTTACCATTCCAGCAGCATAATCGTCTCATTTGGATTCTGTCGCCGGCTGCCTGTGCCTGCCCTCAGAATACTAATCTGTAGTTGAGTTGAGATAGTCTTGTATTAGATCTTCTGCTTAGTAGAGGATGAGCAAAACTTGAAGAGCTTCATCACAGATACAAGTTCTAGATTTCTTTCACCTATCTAAGAGCTCTGCAGATGATTCTGGGAGGTTGATTTGAGACCCTCTTGTTGTCTCAAAAAGAAATGCGCTCAGAGCCGACACTGCGAAATAAACAAATACGTAATGAATGTTTGTGTTTTATCAGTAGTAATTATAATCAGGGCCGGCTAAAGATACACACCATGATATCAGACATATTGATTTCTACTCTCGTCTGCATACAAATCAAAACACCAGCCGTCAGACAACTCGAGATAAACCAATGTTGAAGGAAGACCTACCTGTCTGTTTCATTAGAGGCGTATCGTAAACTTCCCTTACAGAAAGGTCCCCTGGTGATTGAGAGGTGGTTGATATCGCAACTGGAAGCAATAGGTGTCGTGTGTGTACGTGTATGTGTGTTTATTTGCGTTTGTGCATGCACATGTGCATGCGTGTTTGTGTGTGTGTGTGTGTGTGTGTGTGTATCTTTGAGTCATCATGTCTTGCCTGTGTTATGTTTGATTCACATGACCTAAAACCAACTTCCTGTTCAAAAAAAAACTCTGGATGTTTTTTATACTCTGCCCTTGTGTGAGTGATTAACAAAAGAGTCCAAATCAGCTCAGCACTGCAAAACAAAGTGGACAGCCATTACACCAGCGATGAAGCAGAACTCTCTCTCTCTCTCTCTCTCTCTCTCTCCCCCCCTTTATCTTTCTCTCTCTCTCTCTCTCTCTCTCTCTCTCTCTCTCTCTCTCTCTCTCTCTCTCTCTCTCTCTCTCTCTCTCCCCCCCTTTATCTCTCTCTCCCCCTCTCTCTCTCTCTCTCTCTCTCTCTCTCTCTCTCTCTCTCTCTCTCTCTCTCTCTCTCTCTCTCTCTCTCTACATAATCAACCCACCATTCCCTTTGGTTCTTTCTGTATTAAACATGATGAATATGAGGGCCAAAGTGCCCTCATTAAGCCCTGGAGCTGCGTTGGGGAGCTCCGCTCGCCTGTCTGCTTATTTTACAAGTGTTTTATTTTTCGGATGATTCCATGTCTAAGCCAGCGTGCTAATCAGCGGCCGGGCCAAATGCACACACAGAACCACCTGGGGGTGGGGGGGAGGCATTTATAAAACAGAACCACCGCAGGGGGAAAGTAATCCTTCAAAACTCAGGTTTCATAATTTAATTTTATCCCCCACTTCATCAATTGATCAACTGTCTTGCAGGGAAGGGATAAATAACACTGGAGTGGCGGGAATGCGAGCTAGGTAGAGGACAAAGAGGAGACGGTAAAGGAAGTCGAAAAATGGAAAAGGAGGTTTGATTGTTGAAGAATAGGGAGAGACGTTACAGGAGCAAGGGAAGCTGGAGAGGAGGTAGAAATATGACAAAAGGTGGGAGATGTAGATGCATGTAGATGTATGGGTAGAGGTGGAGAAGGTAGAGGAAAAAAGGTGGAAGAGGAAAAAGAAGGTAGAGGAGGTCAGTTCACCTCGAGCGCTGATCGGCCTCAAAGAACATCATGGCTACACTTTAACCAATAATTGACATAAGTGAGTGCAGAAATGCTTCCTAAATAAAAGTAAATTAATAGTAAACTAATTCTCGAGTTATAATTTTGTAGACCATGAGGATCATGTTCAATAATGGTGTTCCTGTTCATGCTAAGATATGGTATTGTTTAACTAAGGAATTAATTTATACTGTAGTGAGCGGCAAGGGAATAGCTAGTCGTAGGTAGGCCCACGGTTTTCAGGGTATACAACTCCTGTGCCTCATAGACCAAAAGACTAAGGGAGTTGCCTTAATTTTCACACAGACACAGAACAATTGAATACCGCACCATATACCCTGTGGACATAAGTGCCTCGGTGCAGGTGTCGCTCCAGCCGAAGCCATCTGTCAATGAGGTGCAACCCCCCTTAAACACACACGCTATTGCTGAGGTGGACAATAACCGGGGGGGCACTTTTAGTCCAAACAGTTCGATAGCCAGAACCATCCCAGGAGCCCTTGCGGCAACCCACAACATGTGCGTTCACGACCACAACACATTTTATCAAAATGAACCCTACCTCCCTACTAGTTGCCGTTTCTCTGCCCACGATCTTTTTTCAATTTTGTGACAGTTAAAATAGTTTTTCCTGTGATTTTGCCCTTTTAGTATTTACATTTTTTAACAAGCTATTGATACGAGCCCTACCCATTTTACGGGAGATTGATCCTAAGACTCACCGGCGTTGTTAGCGGGGTAGCTAGGCACCTAGCTACTTCCAACTGTCAATCTTTGCCCCACCGGGAAAGAGCCCTCTGGTTCCAACCATCTACATCGCCTTGCCGGACAACTTTCCTCCCTTCAATCACCTTCCAGTACCTGGAGTTAACGCTTGTCTGGCCAGCAGCATCCCTCCTTGGCAAGCATGATGTTTCGTTATTCCAGCTCGGAACTCCGCCAACTTAACCCTGCAACCTCTCTTGGATTTAACAACCCCATCATCAACGAGCTTGGACTTTGAAATTCATCACAGCTCCTCTGATTAACTCCAAACTAACGAAAGGCTTAAGGTGCTAGTAAACTTTAAAAAAAATTAAATTAGAGTGGTCAAAATTATATATTTCCACAGCGTCTGCACCAGGTTGTGACTTTACCAGACTCACACCGGCTGCCATTCTCCAGTGAATTTGCAGGTGGCACAAAACACGCCCCCTGCCATCTAATCACTCAATTAACATTTACCATTACAAATAAATATTATCAACAATTAATACACACATATTTAACTTAAGATAAAGGATGGCTGTAATATTCCGGCCTCTAATTATTGCTAAGCAACTAATTACCAAGTTGCTTGGGGTCAACTTTTTTTTGCTCTGTTCCATTTTTGACGTGCTTGCATTAGTGGGAGGTATTCTTTCACCTACCTCTTCCAGAACCGGTCAGCAATGTACTGGACCTGCCTCCAATGCCTGCGAGCAGAATTAGCATGGAGATTTGGCTGCTTTTTGGAAGAATCATTTGTTGTTTTGTTTCTTCACGGAAAGCCGACCTGCTCAACCTACCACCAACTCTCAGGACTCCATCCACCATCGCAGGGTCCAGCTTGTACAGATAGCTAGCTTTCTTTAAAGTGCCTTTCGTTAAGGCTTCGATTTCGTCTGGATAAGACTGCCTCTGCACAAAACAGACAATGGCTTTTTGGGCATGTTTGTTTTTACTTGCTGCTTCAGTTTGCGCTCCTGTTTAGCTTGTCCTTGTGTTCTTTCTTTGTCCTCTCAGCTGAAGAACTAGCTCTTTTATCTTGTATCCATGCTACTGCTCTCATTAGGTCTGTCCACTTGGAAAAATGCTCAGAAGCTTACTTTTGGGCCATTCACTGTCTTTCAGCACTACGGCATAGTCAGAAATCTCACCGTTGACCTCAGGGTCGTCCTCAAGAACTCCATCCCTTTGTATTGCTCCTGGCCATTTTGATTGAGGTTTGGAGAGAAAGCATGGGCCATTGATCCACAACTTAGACTGGAGGAATACATCAGCCTTCAAGCCAAGTGATGCGGCATCCGCTAGATTTAGCTTGGAACTTATGTGCCGCCATTGTGCTCCTTTTGACAGCTCTCGAATGACGGAAACACGATTTGCCACATACGATTTGAATCGTTTGGCAATGTACTGAAGAACTGTCATGCTGTCAGACCAGAAAACAGGCTCTTTCATGTTGATTTCTAGCTCTGTTTTTAGCATTGTGTTGATGCGTACAGCTAAGACTGCAGCTCCGAGTTCCAGCCTGGGTATGGCTGTTTGCTTAAGTGGTGCTACCCATGATGAAAGCAATGCTCACCTCGCTCCTGGTGTTCGTCAGCCGGAGGTAAGATACTGAGCCATACCCCATTTTACTGGCATCACAGATGGTGATGTTAAATGCATCCAGTAAAGTTAGGCTACTCAGCCACTTTCGCCACACTGGAGCCATTTCTTGCGGGATTTGGTAATCCCAACCCAGCTTTGTTTTGCACAACCCCTGCAAGATTTGTCTTGCAGGGAGAATAACTGGTGCCAGGAAGCCAAGGGGGTCATATATTGAGCTTACTATGGACAGGATGTTTAGAGATGTTCTCCCGTACACAGATGCACAATCAAACAGCACATGCAAAGTCTTTTTGCGTGGGTGGTAGACTCTGTGATGTGATATAAACCATGCTTTTCCACTTTTATGTTCCAACTGGTCTTGTGGTATGACTTCTGCATATCCTTTTGCTATAACTTCCTTCATGAACTCTTTGCATTCATTAAAGAACTTTAGATCCTTTTTGAACTTCTTTAACAGGTGCTGTGCTCTTTGCTTGGCTACAGCTTTGTTTTTGGGAAGATTCACATTATCCTTACAAAAGGGGAGCTTAAGCTGCCATTTTGCAGCACAGCTGAGCTTGACACATAAACTGTTGGTCTTCCACAAACATCCCTTTTTGCCCTCATAGTGTTGCTCAACAAAGTCTTGATTATATTGCTAGACCAATAGATCTTCAACAGATATGCAATTAATCTGAACTGTACCTACAGCTGCACTTCCATCACCAGTCATGTTAAGTGGGCCATTGACAAACTCTAGTTACATTAATTAAACCAATAGCAATAATGTGGAAACCCCTGTCGATAATGTAACAAATTTCTGACCACATAGTATAATAACATTTTGCCTATAATGTTACAACGTATAACATTCGTTCACCACAAATGACTCTTAAAAGCAGTGCAAACATTTTTTAACCATTCAACGAACAAAAGGCTGCAGACTGATTATCATTTCGGGGGCCACTCAATGTCATGCAGAAGCGTCATCAACACGCCCACTGAAATTGTGCGAGAAATACAGACTTTCTACTCCTCATTCATGTATATATAAGGTAATTAACATTTCCTACGGAGAAAACACTACCTCAGGGTTAGTATTATTCAGGAGATTTTCAGTGTACAAATGTATGTCTGAAAGCAGCTAATGTATGTGCATTTGATTACATTATAAAATGAGTCCATTTATGGTAACATTGGTAATTGTTCAATGGAAATTGTAGTATACTATGCATGCAAATCAATTATTAAATAGCTTTTACTGTTATTCAGGGATGAAAAGTGTACATTTTAAAATGCAAGGCCACTACCATTGGTTAGTTGAAAATAATAATCGTTATTGAGATTAAACATCTCTTACAGTAACCTGGCCAAGACAGGCAGCAGTAGCCTACAGACACACATAGCATACACACAGAACATAAGAAAACTAAAATGGTCCGCAGGGGGGAAGGGGGATATCAATATCGCAAGACATTTTGGGAGGTTCTAGGAGGCGAGTAATATTAAGTTTGAGCAACAAAGTGTCAAGACATTTTTGGAGGCTGAAGGATGAGAGTAATATTACATTTGAGCCACAAAATGTAGCCTTGTGGTGGATTCTTGTCGTGGCAATTTCTCTATCAGATTTTGCGTCTAAAACAGATGAGATATTTAGATGCAAAAAGCGCACAATACTCGTTGGTAATTGGTGGTCATATATATTTGTAATAAAAGTATGAACAAAGATACATCACAACATGCATCAACAAACAACAAAACAGGCATACAATACAATAATCTGAGGCCACATGGTAGTTTGCCCTGCGTCTCACTTCATTCTCTAAAGGTGCGCAAGGAGAAGTCCACTGAGTGGCTAAGGTCAGGAGTTCTTATACACTTAGATTGGGTTCTTGAGGGCAGCTGTCCCCCAATAAACCAAAAGCCTTTGTTAACCAGATGGTAATCTGTCGATTGAAGTTCCTAAGGATGTCATAAAAGGAGTCACGGCCGTGCCATGTAACCCTTTGTTTCCCGACGCTCCCCAGGGGGTCGAGGAACAGGCCCAAACCAACAGAAGATAACACGGGAACAGATAGTGAGAACAGATTACATCAGCAACCACAAAGGTTTACATTTTAGACAACCCTGAAGAAGAGCAGGATGCAAGAACATACACGGAATAGTAAACAAAACCTAGGTTCATAAAGAAAAACTACAAGTAGTAAGTAACAACATGTCGATTTTCCATCACACTCTATAGACATAATTCATACTGTGTTATTGACATGTTATAGTTGTGCTATAGGGACACTGTCTCTTTAAGATCACGTGACTTGTGTGTTGATATGCTGGTCGGCGCAAGGTTTTTATTAGTGCTTTCAGTTTAACATGTTATTAACGGCGTTAACGCAAACCAATTTTAACGGTGTTAATTTTTTTATCGCGCGATTAACGCTCTTTTGGTTTGGAAAACATTGTCGTTTTTCCACCTGCTGTCTAGCAACAACTAGTCACGTTTGAAAAACTACAACACCATACCGGATCCAGCTACACCGGAAACAAAACAACAAGCATGCCGCACCAACTAGTTGGGGCAAGCAAGGATACGGAGCGGGTGAAAAACTCCTTAAAAGTGTGTGTGTGTTTGTGTGTCACTCTGTTCGAGCCTGGGCCCCGTTTCCCGATATCGATGGATCTTCGCTCGTAAGATCATTCTCCCGATGGATCTTTTGAACCATCGATAATTTCTTTGTCGCGTTTCCCGAAACTCCTCTTAACGTGAACGCGCATTCGCTGCACTCACGACGTCATAGGATTGTAACTGTCTACTGACACGGTGCTGAAATGGGCTCCGTAGGAGGGGGAGACGCAGGAATGTCGCAGGAAAATTGTGTTAAAAAGGGTTAAAATATCACCCCATCAAGGACAACAGCAGAGTAGCCTACGAAAAAAATAGACTGCAATTATATGAATGCTAAAGACATTAAAACACAATTGATTAGGCTTAAGCCGACATATATCAGTCCTAATCCTGAATGCACTGTGCGTTTCACAGCATTTTCCCCCCTGAAATAATTCCATATGGTAACTGGTTCCATAACCAGATGGTAATCTGGTCATAATTAGCTGTTTAACATTACCGAGTGTCTGATTGATTGTTAATCATGTGTTGATAGTGTACTGTGACAGGTTTGATTAATTAGTCTCTGAACATAGGCCGATACAGTGCAAGGGACAATGCAGTACGTCAGTGCAAATAATGGCTGGGAGACAGCGTGTGCTAGCGCTCCGTGCGCAAGAGAGAGAGAGAGAGAGAGAGAGAGAGAGAGAGAGAGAGAGAGAGAGAGAGAGAGAGAGAGAGAGGGAGAGGCAGAGGCGTCCCCGGAGTCGCCTTGTTGCGATCAATGGCCGAATCCGGGACAACTTTGACCCCCTCAAGGTCTACACTGACGCCGCAGTCATACAGCGCTACAGGCTGCCCAGGGAGGCCATCAGACAGCTGCTTGGGGCGATCAGGCAAGACCTCATACGTGCTACAAGGAGGAGCTTTGCGCTCACACCACAAGTGCAGCTCTTGGCCGCCCTCCGATTCTACGCCACAGAGAACTTCCTGCAGGTGGTAGGAGATGGCCAGGGCCTGTGCAAGGCGTCAGTGTGCAGATCGGTCCAGGCAGTGACATACAGCCTCCTTCGTCTCGTACCGCGACACGTCCGTCTCCGTCGTTCCGCATCCCACAAGTGGCCGGAGTCGTGGATGGAACTTTGATTCCAATCTCACGCCCCACGTTGATGGCCACGTCTACATCTGTTGGAAGGGATATGCCGCTGTCAACTGCCAGGTGGTGTGCGACCATCAGGGCATCATCCTGGATGTCGTAGCGATATGGCCTGGAAGCACTCACGACTCCTTCGTGTCCCGCGAGTCCTCCATCGGACGGCTGGCTGCAGCCTCCAGGGGAGAGTGGCGGCTCCTCGGAGACGGTGGCTATCCGCTTAGGCCTCACCTGTTCACCCCAGTGGCTAACCCGGGAGACGTCCACGAGGAACAGTACAACGAAGCCCGCCGTCTGGCCCGGTGCATTGTCGAGCGCACGATCGGCAGGTGGAAGTTGCGCTTCCGATGCCTCCACAAGTCCGGCGGAGGGCTCCAGTTTGCGCCAGCGAAGTTGTGCGCTGTGATCTGCGTGACAGCAATGTTGCACAACATTCTAGCCAAGGCTGGGGTGGTGTTGGGTGAACCGGACGAGGACGAGGACGAGGACGAGGAAGATCCGTTTCGGGATGGCCTCCCGGATTACGCTGCTGGTTTGGAATCACGCCGAAGGGTGATCGCGGCTTTTTTTTAACCCCCCCCCCCCCCCATGTCACTAAACATCCCCGTCAACATGACCAATCCCCACCATATCCCAGCCTTTTGCCTGCTCCATTTGCCTTTATTTTTTTTTTCATTTCTTTCATTCATTATTTGGTTTCTTTTTTCTTTCATTTCATTCATTATTATTATTTATTTTTTTTCTGCTGTGTGTGTGTGTGCGTGTGTGTTCCTACCTGCGCGTGTGTCGATGGCGGAGCCATTATGTTTAAGGGCGAGTGTCTCTGCGGTGTGTGCGCAAGTTTGTGTGTTCTTACCTGTGCGTGTGTCGATGGCGGAGCCATTATGTTTAAAAACATAACGTCTTAAGCCTGCCACACACATAAAGATTTTATAAATCTCAACCGATTTTTTATCTGTGGAGACCCCACACATTAAGATTACATTAACAGTTTTGATCGTATTGTGTGTGGTGTCCTGCGATATTCCAAACACAGCACACCACACACATAAAGATTTGTCTTCAGACGCACTAGAATCTTGTCCCTCAAGCAAGAAATCTCGCGTGAACAAACGTGATCTGACGTAGTACTCTGACTGACTTGTGGGGGCAGTCACACCAAAAATAGTCATTGAACTAACTACAAGAAGAAGTGAAGAAGAGCGAGTGTAAACCGGTGTAAACTCATGGAGGACCAGCTGGATACCGACTGCATGATGGTGGTTTTGGGATTAATCCTAACTGAAAAATCCCTTAACTTTAACTGTCTTCGCCATATTGGTGGTATTCAGGGATATCGTAGCCATGGAGATAGCTCGTTATAATTCCGTGTTCAGTCAGCTCGCTCTTTATTGGTTAAATTCAATATTACGTCACGTTGGAGACTCCCGATTGTCGGCTTCCCCCCCACACAAGACGTTTGACACCATAACGTTCTCCGCCGATAATCTTAAATATTGAACATGTTTAATACTTACGATTATCGGCGCCGACTGATTTCGGAGCCGATTGTCGGCCGAATTTCACTCTTAACACACCACACACTACAAGAGAATCTTATAAAATAATCTTAAGAGTTTAAGATAATCGGGCGATGTCTGTCCGTGATCGGAAGGGGGAAAATCGGGGCAAAATCAGCCCGATTATCTTTATGTGTGTGGCCGGCTTTACCTCGGCGAATGTGTCACTGCCTTTGTCTTGCCCTGTGGTGTGGACGCGTGTGTGTGTGTGTGCACACGCATGTGTGTGTGCGCTTCCGTGTATGTGTCGATGCCTTTGTCTTGACTTGCGGTGTGTGCGCGTGCGTGTGTGTGTGTGTGCGCGCGCGCGTGCGTGTGTGTGCAGTGTGTATGTGCGTGCTTGCGTTGTATGGATGTGTTTGCGCGTGCTGTGTGTGTGTGAGCTGCAGTTTGGCACATGCGCACATGACCAACCTGAGTAACTGGTGCGACAGGCCTGCTGTTATAGTAGTAAGATGTTTAGAGTTCTGTTGCTGACATTGGAAACTGATTTGCAATTTGGAGCAAAGCTAATGTTCATTATTTTCAAGGTTCAGTTAGCTTTGCACAGAAACAGAAAGTAGAAATGAGGGTTACTTTTTACTTTTATACTTTGAGCACCTTGTTCCTATACTTTTCCACTTTCACTTAATGAAAAAGTTGAATCAGTTGTTTTACTTCTACTTCTACTTGAATAAAGAATCTGTGTACTTTTGCCAAACAATGTTTGTTTATGGTTAATAATCTACCCTTATTGTAACGTGTAACCGAAGCAGGCTGGTACTACCACTTGAACACTTTAAACTTACACTTAACTACACTAATTATCATTGTTTTAGTTTCTCTAATTATTGCTACCTAATTTTTTTTTTTATTGTTGTGATGTTGTATTGGTGCTGTTACTTATTTCACATACTTCTGTTGTTACTTACTTACTCTATGGTCATCTTGTATTGTTGCTGCTATTTGACTGTTGAGGAACCAAGCTACTGCTCTTGTGTTCTTGTACGATAAGTTGTAATAAAATAAACTCTTATATTAATCTTAATCAAACATCGGTACGAACATCATGAGGACAAGTTGAGTAGTTTGTGGTAGAAGAAGAACTTTGAGGAAACGGACCAGACATTGTCATTCCTATAGTTTTTTTAAGAACACTTTAGTTGGGTTTTGTGTAACATTGTATTATTTGTGTGCAATTAGGGTTTTTTCATGTGTGCGCCTGTGTTTGTGTCCTTCAGCCCGGCTGTCAGCATCACAGTAGGTGGTGATTGTTTTCGTCCCAGAATCAAACAGCCTAGTTGGACCATGTGGAGTTTTCTCAGTTTGGCTCTCACATAGACACACAACCACATAAAAACATACACGGAAGAGCGAACACACACTCTATCTCTCTCTCTCTCTTACACACACATACACACACAGACATCTCTCTCTCTTTCCATAACACATAAACTTTCTTTCTCTAACACACACATATACACCCCCGCACGCACACACACATACGCACACACACATACACACACAGATTGTAGTATCAGCCTCCTCTTCCAGAATGATGGCCTCCAAATGAGGTGGGCAGGGGGGGGTTGCTTGTGGATGCCTTCACACCCAGCCAATAAATCTATACGGGCCACTTACTGCTGCTCTTCAGTATGTCCACATCACACACAGCAAACACAGTCACACAGTCCCAAGCATGCATGCACAATACGCACACATATGCACAAACTAATTCCCGAACACAAACAAAGATTGCCACTAACATTCATTGCACAATCGCATATACACACATACTTACCACTAACTTCACACACACTCATACACACACACACACACACACACACACACACACACACACACACATGATCTTGCACATATATGCAGGCAAACCCTCAGTGTCCAGCTGAGTGGTGATGAGGTAATCGGACAGCTCGGAGAACTGGCCTGCATATGACACGGAGCAGAAACGTATTTATTCATTTATTTGTGTGTTAATGTATTTATTCCCAGTGTGTGTATATAGATGAATTCCCTGTTGGTTCATGATTTGTTTGTTCATGTTTTCATTTTGTGTTCATGGAAATTCCATTTGTATTCATGTACACTTTGTGTATTCACGTTCACTCTGTGTATTCACGTTCACTCTGTGTATTCACGTTCACTCTGTGTATTCACGTTCACTCTGTGTATTCACGTTCACTCTGCGAATCCACGTTCACTCTGTGTATTGAGGTGCACGTGCATGTTTACATTTTGTGTTCATGGACATCCAATTTGAATTCATGTACACTTTGTGTATTCACTTCACTGTGTATTCACGTTCCCTCTGTGTATTCACGTTCACTCTGTGTATTCATGTACTCTGGATATTCAGGTTCACTCTGTGTATTCACGTTCACTCTGTGTATTCACGTTCCGTTCACTCTGTATGCTCACGTTCACTCTGTGTATTCCAATTCCGTTCACTCTGTGTGTTCATGTTCAGTCTTTGTAGCGCTGTCCGAAATGTGTATACAAATATACGGTTCCTTATATATTGTACTACATAATACCCATAGGGCCCTATCTTGCATCCAGCGCAATTAACTTTCTACACTGACGCATGTGTCGTTGCTACTTTGCAACTGGCGCAGAGCGTTCTTTTCACCTCACCGCCACGCGTCGGTAAATTAGGGAATGATCTTGCGCCCCAAGGGGCGGTTCAGCGAAAGGAGGAGGCGTGTTCTGGCGCAAACGTTCCCTTTTGCTATTTTGCAGTTTCAGAAAACAATTCCGCGACAAACCAGGCAATACCTGGTTTAAAGTCAGTGGTGCTTTGTTCAGATGCTATTTTAAGGACGCATGCATAATGTTGCTTGTGCACCTCGCGCATACACTTTGCTTCTCTCATCTACCTTGCCACACATTCATAGTAAATTATTTGGGAAAGAACAGCTGATACAGCGGTAATAAGTTGTACTTTTAAATCAATGCATCTGCAAACACCGTACAGCAACACATATTTTCTTGACACAGACATCGTGTACAAGCCCATATTACATTTAGGATTGATGAGTTTTTGAGCGTGAGAAAACATTGTTTTACCGCGAGTGAGAGATAAAAAGAATGAATGAATGCGTGCGTAAAATAATGAATGAAAGTGGGCGCGCTTGTGTGCATCCATCTGTTTAAACACACGTAATCTAAACACGTAACGCATAATACAGTCCATGGCAATGTATATTAACGGGGGGACACATGCATATTAGCAACAACAAGTCGATAACGATAATGCATACAATACTGGTAAGAAACTATGTTTGTTAATGTATTGCGTATATCATTAAATAGAACCACAGTTGCCGCATATCATAGGCCTATGTGTGTTAATATAATAAATAGTTGGCCTGTTAAGCCCTTTGAGACTGTAATGGTGATTAAGGGCTATACAAATAAAATGTATGGAATTGAATTGAATTGTTAAGTTTTCTTTGCCGAAATATATTTGAGGACTCAGTATTTTTGAAGTTGTGGAAGAAAACGCTATTCCATGTGTGAATCAGGCCATATTATTTGGCCATAAACTGAGCCATTTGAAGTTTGAAATTCACGTGGTCATGCATCTGTCTCATCGGAGACTGCAAACGTGCTGTCAAAATATCAACTCGTCAGATTCAAATGCGCTCATGGCTCTTAAAGGGGATGGGAGATGGCACTCTCATCGGTTTATTGCACGTTACGCCCAAACCACACCTACGGGTATTTAGGCTACTTCAGACCAACCCTTATTCGATTGATTTATAGTCATTTATCCGCCGGTAAAATAGCACCATCGCCATAGAACCGCCCACAAAGGTACTTGCGTTTGGCCCTCCTCACTTGCGTTTCAGACTGTTAAAATAGGGCCCTTAATGTACTATCAAAGAGGTGTACAACTGATAAATACTTTTTTAAGGAGTTTATCCCATGATGCATTGACGTTTTTGATCATCATATTCTTCCAATAAACATGGTCGGCACAGACAGGTTCTTTATGTAAATTACCTTGTTGACATGACATTTCCAGTGCATAAGATGTGTCCGGATACCCCCTTTTCTCTGCACCACTTGATCTTTAACTAGTGTACTAAATAACGTGCACTATATAGGGATTAAAGACGGAGGAGCCATGTGGGCTAACACAGCCTGGTCTCTACCTAGCCATACCAACTCCTAGCTCCCACCTGGTTGTCACTTGGTGATAATCACAGCTGACATCATTAACCTGCCTGACCCTCTGTTTCCACTTCTCTTTGTGTTTCTGCTGGCAAATCGTTTTCCCTGTGATCCATCGGCCTGGACTGGCAGCAGCTCCAAACGGGCAAAGCATGTTTTATGGATCTCCCGTCAATGATTTGAATAGACAGAGAGGAAACAGATACCGTGTTCTACGGATCAGAGGGGTGAGCGAACGGAAATTATTCAGAGATGATTTGCGCTTAACATATAATACTTATGTTGTCCAATTTGCACCACATGACAGGAATTCCTTGACTAATTGCATTACAGCATGCCAAAAATAAGTATTTATGCAAGAGATACTTTGTAAATAAATACTGGATGATGTTTTTGAACTTAAAGAATGTGCTCAAGTCTGGAACATGTTGAAATCATATCTAATGCCATTAACAGTGTGGCACCAACAGTTTTACATTAACAGTTGCATTTTACTGTAGTGTTCAATAATGACCGGGGGTCATATTCAAAATGTTAAGTTATGTTAAAGTGATTGTATTGATCGTTTCATTCATGTGCTGCTCCTAAATTGAACCAATATGACGATGATGCTGAAATCTATAAGAATGAAGACACAAATATATTCAACGATTCTAAGGATGTATGGCGACAATGTACTAATTAATTCCAAAGCCATTCCAACAATAACTCATTATTAAATCAGATCCAGCATAGGGTACCTGGATTCCCAGGGCTACTGAACAACTAGGAGGATGTGTTGGCTATGCCTTTTATTTCAGTGTCACTTTTATAAAAGGGGCATTGGAAGATGAGCATGTGTCTCTGTCTAGACGACACCACACACCGCAGAATGTGTGTAGAAGGCGTCGCATTGTTTAAAAAACACATTAAAACGATCCATAGCACTGCGGTGGCTTTCTGATCACGGGGAAGCGCTCTCTGATGTGCCTACACCGCTCCTAAAACGTCTTTGTTAAGCGGCAACGGAGCGGAGGAGGTAAACAAAGCCGGGTGTGCTTGTGTGTGTGAGCGTCTGGGCGTGTTTGCAGTGACTTCAATACACCTAAATCTTCCTGCAAAGTTTGGCCTTTTCCTTAAAATATGGTCAATGATTGCATCGGCAAAAACCAGGGGCCACCTTCTGTTTGTTGTAGGACAACATTGACATCCATGATAATGTCTGGCTAATGGAGTACAACAACAGTGTTTGGAAAGTGTTGAGCGTAGAATACTGTTTCCATGACTTGGAACTCATCCCGTGCTAAAAAAAGGATTCACCTTTCGGACACAGTTCCTCTTCCCCTAGGGTCTTTGTGGTCCTGGCACAATGTTAGCATGGATATAGCTTGGTGCTAGCAAGGTCTGAGCTTTGGCTCAGCATGGTCATAGCATGGTGTTAGCATGGTGTTAGCATGGATCTACCTTGGTCTCAGCTTGGTGTGGGCAAAGTCTTAGCGTGTTTTAGCGTGTTTACATTCCGCCTCTGGGTCCACGTATCAAAGTGTGACTCCTCCTGACCTCTCTGTATTATACCTCTTCCTCAAATAAGGTCTCCACTTCCTCCTTCTGATTATCCTCTTCCTGCTCCTACTCCTCCTGCTCCTTCTTCCCCCCTCCTGGAACAAACATCCGAACAAACATCCGAACATCCACAATCCATCACCACCATTATCACCCAAGAAGGTCAACATTAGGCAGGAGGCCTACCACTACAAAAGCAATATTGATCATGTTGTGTAAATTTACATTTTTCATCTTAATCGCTAGATCCTACCCATAAATTGCTTGAAAAAAGTTGTATGAGTTTAAGGTTGGTTAAATCAGCATCAGTGTTTTGTAAACCGGAAAAAAAAGATATTGATACTTCTGAACCCTCTCTCTCTCTCTCTCTCTCTCTCTCT
The DNA here is from genome assembly GCF_902167405.1 of Gadus morhua. Classification (NCBI taxonomy): domain Eukaryota; kingdom Metazoa; phylum Chordata; class Actinopteri; order Gadiformes; family Gadidae; genus Gadus; species Gadus morhua. The sequence continues at coordinate 14,656,820 of NC_044061.1, forward strand.
CTCTCTCTCTCTCTCTCTCTCTCTCTCTCTCTCTCTCTCTCTCTCTCTCTCTCTCTCTCTCTCTCTCTCTCTCTCTCTCTCTCTCTCTCTCTCTCTCTGTCTTTGTCCCTGTCTCTCTCTCTTATTCTGTAATTTATGCCCTATACCCTGTTTATCTCTTTGTGTTTGTGTGGGTGTGTGTGGTGCACGCATGTCTTGGTTAGAGAGGGAGGGTGATAGGTTGGGAGTGAGGGAGTGTTTTTTTGGGTGGAAGGGAGGGTGCCTGGGAGGGAGGAGAGGAGTGAGGGAGGGGGGAGATGGCATGTCCGGCTCCCTGACTGCAGCTCATCCAATCAGATAGCGAGGGGCTGCCAGAGCAAAGAGTGGGTTGGAGTTGGGGACCGATTGTTTGGGGCTGGGGACCTAGGACTGCGGCCTAGGGGACAAAAGTCTGGGTGCTGGGGGCCGTGGACCTAAGACTGGGGGTCGGGTGCTGGGGACCTAGGAATGGGTGCGGGGGGCTGAAGGCTGGGGACCTATGACTGGGGACGGGGGCTTCAGGCTTCGGGACGTTGACTGGGGACCTGTTGCAGGGGGAATGGGGACCCAGGGCTGTTAGATAATGAGGGATATCACGGTATAGAAGCCTTACTTAATCTACCACCAGCTCACACAAGTACATGACCCAGTACTGGACCTGGTATTAACTGGCCGTAAGGTGTTGTGGTACTAAGCAGTGGTATTTTCAAGTGGTATTATCTAGTGGTATTTTCAAAAGTTATTATCCAGTGGTATAACCAAGTAGTAATTATCCAAGGGTATGAAGCAGTTGTATTCTTCAATGGTATTATCCAATGGTATTTTCCAGCAGTATTATCAAGATATATTATTATCCAGTGGTATTTTTCAGCGGTATTTTCCATTTATATTATTGTCCAGTGGTATTATCCAGTGGTATTATCCTATGCTATTATCAAGGGGTATTATAATCCACTTTTATTATTATCCAGTTGTATTATCCAGTGGTATTGTCCTGTGGTATAATCAAGGGGTATTATCATCCAGTGTTATTATTATCCAGTGGTGTTATCCAGTGGTATTATCCTGTGGTATTATTATCCAGTGGTATTATCCTGTGGTATTATTATCCAGTGGTATTATCCAGGGGTATAATTACCCAGGGGTATTATCCAGTGGTATTATTAGGGGTATTATTATCCAGTGGTATTATCCAGGCATATCCCATATTTAGGTCTGAAAACCCTTGTTATTCTGAGTTCAGCCTCTGCATTAACAGCATGTGTGCCTATGCCTATGTTAGAAATGTTGTCGCTATAAATCAATGCATGCACTTGGTGTTTATTTACAGGATGTGTGTATCCCAAGGACCTCCTGCATTCTAAATAGGTTATGCATGTTTAACATATGTGAATACATGTCCACAGCCTATACTTTGTAGAAAGTTCTTGTGACCCCCATCTGCAAATCAGGTCACACCAAGGGGGGTCCCAATCCCCAGTTTGATTAACCCTGGTGTAGCGTTGGTTGTGCAGGGTCTCTGTGCAGATACAACAGACCGTAAAAACTGTTCGCTCTGCAAAGCGCAGCGCTCTGTCAGCGTGCTCTCTGGAAGGAGTTCAGTGTGTGCGCTTTCATGTTTTTCTGGCTTGGTGATAGAGTGGGGGGCTGCCCACTGCTGCTCCGGCTGAACTGGGCCACCCTTCAATTGCACGCCGCGTGAACAAGCGAAGCAGTTCTCCTGAAGAACAGTAGGTTGGGAGGTTTTCTCACCTGCTCTTTACATTAACGTGTTTCTTTGGACTTGGTATGAGCATCCTCCTTTCCACCCTCTCTATTTCTTTCTTTCTCTCTCCCTCCCGTTCTCTCTCCTCTCTCTCTCTCTCTCTCGCATTGTGGTCAACAAATATACCTCTTCATCATACCTTCCTCTCATCACCATCACCCCCAACACCATCAGCATCACCATTGCCATCAACACCAACATCACAATCATCATCGTCACCATCTTCTTCATCATCATCATCATCATCATCATACCTTCCTCTCCATTATCATCATTGTACCTTCCTTCCTGTCATCCCCATCATCATCATCATTGTCATCATCAGCACACCTTCCTCGCCATGAGGTGCCCGACAATGTCTATGTTCCAGTCTCTGATTCTTTCAACACAATAACTCTGAACACCTTTTAGAGGAGAGAGGAGGATACAGAGGAGAGAGGAGTAGATAGGATCAGAGCAGAGAAGGGATGAGGAGGAGAGATGTGCAGGAGGAGCAGAGAGGAGCAGGAGAGGAAAGAGGAGCAGGAGAGGAGAGAGGAGCAGGAGGAGCAGAGAGGAGCAGGAGAGGAGAGAGGAGCAGGAGGAGCAGAGAGGAGCAGGAGAGGAGAGAGGAGCAGGAGGAGCAGAGAGGAGCAGGAGAGGAGAGAGGAGTAGGAGAGGAGAGAGGAGCAGGAGAGGGAGAGAGAAGCAGGAGAGGAGTAGGAGAGGAGAGAGGAGCAGGAGGGGAGAGAGGAGCAGGAGGAGCAGAGAGGAGCAGGAGAGGAGAGAGGAGTAGGAGAGGAGAGAGGAGCAGGAGGGGAGAGAGGAGCAGGAGGGGAGAGAGGAGCAGGAGAGGGAGAGAGAAGCAGGAGGAGCAGAGAGGAGCAGGAGGGGAGAGAGGAGCAGGAGAGGAGAGAGGAGTAGGAGGGGAGAGAGGAGCAGGAGGAGCAGAGAGGAGCAGGAGAGGAGAGAGGAGCAGGAGGGGAGAGAGGAGCAGGAGGGGAGAGAGGAGCAGGAGAGAGGAGCAGGAGGGGAGAGAGGAGCAGGAGAGAGGAGCAGGAGAGGAGAGAGGAGCAGGAGGAGCAGGAGAGGAGAGAGGAGCAGGAGAGAGGAGCAGGAGGAGCAGAGAGGAGCAGGAGAGGAGAGATGAGCAGGAGAGGATAGAAGAGCAGGAGAGGGAGAGAGAAGCAGGAGAGGAGAGAGGAGCAGGAGAGGAGAGAGGAGCAGGAGAGGTGAGAGGAGCAGGAGAGGTGAGATGAGCAGGAGAGGAGAGAGGAGCAGGAGAGGAGAGAGGAGCAGGAGAGGAGAGAGGAGCAGGAGAGGAGAGAGGAGCAGGAGGGAGGAGAGGAGCAGGAAGGGAGAGAGGAGCAGGAGGGGAGAGAGGAGCAGGAGGGGAGAGAGGAGCAGGAAGGGAGAGAGGAGCAGGAGGGAAGAGAGGAGCAGCAAAGGGAGGGAGGTATATGGGGGGTAGAGAAGGGCAAGGTTGGAAAGAGCTGAGGAGGAGCAGAAGGGGGAGAGAGGAGCAAGAGAGTGGAGCAGGAGGAGCTGTACCCCAACATTCCATTCAGCATCCTGCATCCCTATCACCTTGGGAACCGCTACCTTCACTCTGCGTTTCTATCGCTTACCCCTGTGTATACTTTGCTGACCCCTATCAGGGTATATTGTTTTCCGGGCATAATTACAAATAATGATATGACTTTAAGTGGCACCATTAGCACTAGCCCCCGGAATCTATTAACATTCACTATTTTCCACTTGGGAAATACCACAACAGCACCGGATCACAAAACAAACATCAGTATTACATCTCTAACAACATGTGGGTTGAAATATTTCAAAAAGTTGCCATAGTTAATGCAGGTAAAGTTTCAACGGTTTTGGCCTAAATAGCAGAAATTCACCTAAACTTCCTACAAGTCGAGGCTGGAGCTACACAGTAAAGCAGGTTGAGTGTTTTACTCTGGGAGCGTTTGTCTCGAAGTGTGTTTGATTTTCATTACTTATCTTAATCTACTATTTTCTAACAAGTAAGATCACCGTGGGGGTTTTAGCAGATTTCTTTGTAATTGTTATCAATGGAACCAAGTGCTTTGGTCGCTCCCTGTTGCTGAGTGCCTCATGTCTTTTCGAAAAAAGTGGCCTATGTCATTGTAGGTCTAGATGTAGCTGTTTCATGGTTGTATGTTTAGATGTAGCTGTTTCATGGTTGTAGGTTTGGGTGTAGCTGTTTCATGGTTGTAGGTTTGGGTGTAGCTGTTTCATGGTTGCATGTTTAGATGTAGCTGTTTCATGGTTGTAGGTTTGGGTGTAGCTGTTTCATGGTTGTAGGTTTGGGTGTAGCTGTTTCATGGTTGTAGGTTTAGGTGAAGTTGTTCCATGGTTGCTTTGCAATGGAAAACAGGCGCAACGCCATGGGCTTTCTTTTTCCAGGCCTCAACATTCGGCTGTGCATTGTGGCCTAGTTTTACAGCCTGCAAACGTGCACCTTAATCTTATTTACTCTGTGTTTAGCTTTTTCATGCTACCATTATACGTATATCAGCCCATTATGGCACGTATCCCAATACCAACTGCCCTGGCCGGAAGGAGGGATCCCTGTTCTGTATTCCTTCTCCTTCACTCTTCCATCTGTGTTAAGCAGTTTTTTCTATAATGTACAACATCATCTCTCCTGGCGTCACTAAAACATCCTTTGGCAATATTATTCATCAAAATATGTATTTATCGTGCCGATTCTGCCCAAGAGCATTTCAGGTGCATGGACCTGCCACAAACTACCAAAAACTCTGCAATGAATGACGAACATTGATTCCAAAAGTACAAAGTACTATATTGCCATTGTTTACCCTCATGGCAGGCGCTAAATACTCCCGGGCAGAATCAGCAAAAGAAGGTCATTTTGACAAATTAGATTGGCAATGGTTGGATGCTTTCGTGAAGCCAAGCTGCTTACGATAGTTTTATTACACTGACTGGTAGTGTCCGTAAACACCTTTACTGAGCTTCAGGCTAGGGAGGTGCTGTTTAATATAGGCCTGTGAAGCCATTTGAGACTGGAACTATAATGGGGTGCATTTCACTCTGCAGGGTGGGGGTGACTTTGGGTGTGTTTGATTCTGGGTGCGTTTGACTCTGTGGGGGGATTTTTTCTGGGGATGTGTTTGACTCTGACTGCATTTGTCTCTGCAGGGCGTGTTTTTGCCTCTACAGGGCACATTTGACGTGGTTGTGAGCTCCTGTTAGAACAGTCATTAATGGCATCTCTGAGTTTAAGGGGGAGCTGTGAGGGCGTGTCACGTCTTGCCACTGAGCACGCTCAGTTCTGTGCAGCTGACGGATAAGATCAAGTAGGGGATTGGATACTGGGGGAAATTAGTCTCCATGTTTATTGGATCAAAGTGCAGGGCTGACGTTCCCATCATGCAAAATAAATCTAGTTCTCAGACAGAGAGAGAGACAGAAAGAGACAGATCAAGACTATGATGATCATGAGGAAGAGACGAAGAGTGACGGACGCAGCGATAGAGAGAGGGGGATAAAGACAGACCGGCACAAAAACAGAAAGAGAGAGATAGACTGACCCTGTTCATCCTGATAAAGAGAGACTGACAGAGACAGAAAAAGTGAGAGAGAGAGAAAAAAAAGGAGAGGATAGAGAGAGGAAGGGGAGAAAGAGAGACAGAGAGAGGAATGAATATTTCATATAAAACTAAATAAAGTTAGAATTTAATCTGTGATTGAAGGTAATATTGTCTATATTTACATACATATTAATACTAGTATGACTATATTTTAGATTGTGCTAAGATAACACTATATTACTTTACAGTTATTGACAAACCTCAGATGTTCTAGACCGATTGGCAGACAAACAATATCTAGCATTGTGTATTCATTATAGCCCTTTTCAGGCTAACCAAATAAGATGCATTGAACTAAATATTTATAGGCAGGTTTTGTCATATAGAAATATATCGACCTGTGTATGTGTGTGTGTGTGTGTGTGTGTGTGTGTGTGTGTGTGTGTGTGTGTGTGTGTGTGTGTGTGTGTGTGTGTGTGTGTGTGTGTGTGTGTGTGTGTGTGTGGCACACACACACACACACACACACTAACACAGTAGGGCAACTATGAATAATGACAACAATACATTTTGGACAATTTTTCACCATAACCAGACATATTTATTGTAATTATTCCAGAGCTGGAATTATGTCCAGATATTGATTCTCCAAGAATGGTGCATCTCTCCCTGCAGGAGCGTCATAAGTTGGCATATCCCTTGGGGTAAGAAACTAGATCTGGACTATACTGTACTTTCTTTCTTTGTTATCCCTCTCCAATCTCCCCTTTAATTGGTTACCCCATACATTCTCTCTCTCTCTCTCTCTCTCTCTCTCTCTCTCTCTCTCTCTCTCTCTCTCTCTCTCTCTCTCTCTCTCTCTCTCTCTCTCTCTCTCTCTCTCTCTCTCTCTCTCATGTAATGTATACATAAGCATAAAAACTCCTATGGTTACATATTTTTTATTTATTTTATTTCTTTCCTCTCACCCCCTCAGTAACCATATGAGAAGAGAGGGAAAACAAAAGAAAAATATAGGCTAGAGAGAGAGAGCTAAAGAGGTTTAAAGGCTATACAAGGCTAACAATATATTTCTCTACTCATAAAAACTGAAATCCACTCCCTCTGTATTGAGCCAATAGTGGGTGGGGAATTTATTATTATATGATTCTCTTAAATTGCTTTATATTATATAGATCTCCGATAGCAATGTTCAGGACTTGGAGAATAGCCTGTTTTTAAAGCCTCACCGAGCTGAATAGAGATCCTCCCATTGGTAACTATGCCTCTCTTTTTTGTTCCACACCTCCTTAGGAGTCAGGAGAGAGATAAACACCACCCCAAGCAACCCAGACCCCCTAGGGTTGGTCCAGGACAACATTAGGTGAGCTGTGGAGCAGGTCACCTCTACCGTCTAAATAGAACCCCGGAAGAGCCTCAACGCATGGTGCCATCCCAGGGAAGTCAGGAAGGATATTCAGGGGACAAGAGAGTGAAAGTCAACCCTGATGTTAGTTATCCAGCCCTCCGCCCTTGTTCCTTCTGTCCTTGTTCCCCCTGTCCTTGTTCCCTCTGTCCTTGTTCCCTCAGTCCCTTGGAAGGTCGGTGAGCCGTAGGGTTAGGAGGCAGAGCTGGTGACTGCAGCATACCCGTTAATGAAGCTCTAGGAGACTGTTGAATAGAAGGAAGATGTTTAGTCACATGAATGTAATGGTTTTAACCAACCACGGATTCAACTCTCTACTCGCTTTGTTGTTAGTGCTTTTCCCCACGATTTCGCTGGCGGGCTTTATCTGGTGAGAGAACGTTTGACAATTTTGACAGTTTTGATAGATGCGTCCATTTCCTGTTTATATTTTTTGCTTGCGTGTCCACATCAAAGGAAGTCGAAGTGCACGCCGCATTCTACGACGCGTGACTTTGGAAGCAGAGGTTACCTTGTTTACAAATGAATGCTGGCCAATTTCCCAGAATGCTCAGATTAATCACACTGATTCAGGAGAGTGTTTGTGTGTCTGTGTGTGCTGCTGGTTTCGTGCAAGGCTTACAAGTCCTGAATTACCAACACGTTTATTGATGCGGAGCTCAATTATATTCACATGGATTTTCAAATAACAAATTGATGCTGATGTGATGTGCATCTATGAGCATCAGGCACGCGCACACATACAGACACACAAGCACACACACATACATCGAAGGGCAGAAGTGTTGAGCGTCTACTAAATGTAATGTGTGTGAAGGGTAAAAATCAAGGTAAAGTGTGATTCTATTACTGAAAGCGGTGGTATTGAGGGTACATAGGTCAGGACAAAATGATAATTGGATGATAAAATTGATTCCCCACCTCTGTTTTATTTGCTTCAGGCCCTAAACGTCCCAATTCTCTTACTCTTTTGTCCCCTCCTATTCTTCTTTCCTGCATACAGGAGTAGAAGCAAAAGGAGGAGGAGGAGGTGATGGAGAGATGGTATCCAGGGAATAGAGAGAGAGAGAGAGAGAGAGAGAGAGAGAGAGAGAGAGAGAGAGAGAGAGAGAGAGAGAGAGAGAGAGAGAGAGAGAGAGAGAGAGAGAGAGAGAGAGAGAGAGAGAGAGAGAGAGAGAGAGAGGTAACAGAGCTATTTTTGTTGGACTCTTCGGTATGTAGGTCTAGGTGATTAAAAGATGTCTTGTACTCACCTAACTTCTTAACACTGCCCCCACAGGCTCTCACTGTTCCTCTCAGGCTCTCATAGTTTCTTCCTCACCTCACAGACACTTCTAGACGCTAGCTCTTCTGTCAGACCTTTAATGAATAAAGTTCGAAACTTTTTTCTGTTTGCGCTACTTTAGATCAAGTCCCTGTTTATTGTTCTCTCTGTAGTTCGATTTTTAGTACGTACAAAAGTTGAAATGTATATGTTATTTATAGAACAAAGATAGTATGAATGTGTTGCACTAAAGTAATAAATATGAAAGTGTTAACTATCGTAAATAATAAGAATGTGTGTTATGTATAGTAAAGCTTGTATGAATGTATAATTAATGATAAAGTAAGGGTCTTTGTTCCGTTGTCACTGTGGAAACCCTCTGGGCTTCCTCCTCTAACCCAAATCCTTCTCCTGGCTGAGGAATGGCCGTCTGTGCACTGACCTCCAGGGACCGGAGGAGCGGAGCTGATTCTCTACCACCCAGCCACCCGGGTTTATTAGCAGTGCTATTCTACTGTTGTATTTACTGTAGGGGTTCCATCTATTATCATAGTACTGTTGCACTATACAGGACTAAAGTATTAAACTTTATTATACAGTGTAGAATTATACTCTGACTGTAGTATTATATACTCACTCATTCACTATATCCTATTACTGTAATACTATACAGTCATGCCCTTAGCAAGCTATGATGGGCATTTTTTACAGTTAAAAATAAAATTGGAAACTAAATACAGCTGCATAAAGAATCTGCGGTTGAGAATGAGTGCATGCTTAATTCAGTTTCGGCTTCTTACTTTGTGTCTGGCATGTGTGACATCTGGTGGTGCGTATGCAACCTGAGCAGAACCCCTCCCTCGCCCCCACAACAAAACTGAACCCCTGCAACTGAAGCCGCACCGCTTTATACATTAGTACTACAGTATCATCTTTTAAGGGAAGTATTATACACATCTTTCTGTATTACATTTTTGATGGACCTAATTGGACTAAGGCTTTCTTTATTCCGTACTGTCCTATACTCTCTCTTTCTCTGCTGTGACACCTGAATTTCCTGTCTGGAATGAATAAGAACTATTATCCATATGCAATATTATAAAGTCGTTGTTATATTCGGTATAACTGTAATACTATACAGTATGACTCTTGCATTATGCACTCCAGAAAGTAGCATAGACTTAGTGTAGTAGTACACACCACTCTCTATCATCACCATGCCTCTGCAGGTTTGGTCCTACAACACCCTACTCTCCAAAATAACATACACTTGTGACATGGAAGAACTACTTTTTGAATCCACTTTAGAGGCTTTACGAGCCATCAATAAAGTTGCCTTATTCCCTCCGTAGCCTAGCAACAGAGTGTCAGTAGATTGTCAACAAGAAAAAAGAGGCTTGCCATTGGGGAAACAAGCGATGACACCGTTGAAATTGTTAATCTTTATCCTGGGTATTCGGATCCCTCCCTGCTGTGTACTTTCTCACCGTAGCCTCCCAGAATCCAGATCATTTTCACAGCACCTGCTTTTAGTATTTTTTTATATTTTCAGCTTTTCAGAATCTGGCAACAAACCTGACACGCCATTGCCATGGTTACCGATGGGTTGCTAACGCAATTGGTGACGCAACATGTCGGGACACAGACAGCTGTGTGGGGACAGATACAAAGTCATAATTTTCACGTCCAAAATAGACAAGATTTATATGAAGGAAGTGAAAAAAGGCCACATCGGCGCTCAGTTTGCTTTGCTCCATTGTTGTTTGTGCCGCGCTACAAAAAGCCCTCTCCACGCTTTGGGCTTAAAGTTTATCCAAATGTATTATCTCTCACTATCTATCCGTCCCTTCCTCTTCCTCTCTCTCTCTCTCTCTCTCCCTCTCCCTCAATCCCTCTCTTGATCGCTCTTTCCCCTCTCTTCCTTGCTTTTTCCCTCTCTTTCTCTCTCTCTCTCTCTGTCTCTGTCTCATATATATAGAGCCAGTGCAGGCCCCAGAGGTACACACAGTGATCTAACTTCTAGCTGGTATATCGTCCCCCAGAGTTTCTGTGCCACCCTACGCAGTAACCAGCAGAGCCCCAGTTAGAGATGAGAGAGCTGGGAAGAGGGAGCTGGGGAGAAGGCCTGGCGGGGCTGGGATGGATGAGCTGTCGGATAGACCCTGCTTTGATTAGCCGCCCAGACTCCACACAGACCCAGATGGGGAGACCAGACTCCATGCTCAGGCCCCCACAGCTTGAGTTACTCCCTACCTGTCGACTCCACTGGGGGGGAAGAGGAGGAGAAAGATAAGGAGGTGGATGAGGGAAGGGGAAGGAGGAGGTGAAAGAGGTGGAGGAGTCGGACGGGGAGGAGGAGTCACATGACTCCTCACTGTTTGGGCCAGTATGGACCACTGGGAGCACAGGAAGTGACAGGGAACCCCTGGGGGAGGGGGGCGGGTGTCTCGGAGGGGGTTGTGTGCGGGAGGGAGGGAGGGAGTGCCAGTGGGGAGGTGGGTGTGGGAGGAGAGAGGGAGAGTGGTGTCTGGAGAAAGGGGAGAGGGTGACAGGGGGAGGGAGATGGGAAGGGACAAGGGTGGTGGGGGGCAGGAGAGGAGGGAGTTGTGGAAGAGGGGAGAGGAAAATAGGTGACAGGTCTGGTCAACTTTACACCATGATCAGAATGTCAACAAAAGACTCCAGCATTTGTTGTTTAGCTCTTTAGAATACTAGTTAGCATGTTTTATTGCCAATGCTACTTTTATAATTATCCAAACGTGCATTGTTCCAGAGAGAAAAGGAGGAGTGAGGCTTGAGTCATTTGTGTCATATTACCATATTTATAACCATATAAACAACAGGATCATTTATTTTTATTTCATCAGTGCACTTTTTTTCCCAAAAAGAGTCCCCATCAATTCATCCAACTTGACTACGATTACAAGTTAATGAGATGTGTTGACAGGTTTAATGGTGCAGATTAAGCTCCTGCATGTCAAGGTTGGGAAATGTGTCTTTGAATGAAAGCGGTTTTGTTATGGAAATTACTACGAAATTAAACTTATCTGTAATACGTGTTTCCAAGCGTGAAAACAAGAAAATATCCCAAAACAGAGATTTTACCTTGAAGGAACAGAATGAGAAATAAAGATATCGCCTCAACAAGAATAGCACTTGGATGCAACATGTGTTTTTTGGATAGTTTTGGCCTCCTGTTCACACAGAAAGAACATTTTTGGCCACTGAAAGTTCAGCTTTGGAAAACACCTTGAAAGGAGGAGAATATACGAAAAAAATTCTGCGTGTTCATCTGGCAAGGTAAAACAAATTTGTTTTGAAACTGCCTAAATCTTTGCATGGCAATTGTTACTTTATGTTATTTTGTGAAGTAACTTATTAATGGGCCACATTATGGCGATGTACTGGCCTGATATGCCTCTTTGAGGATCTGCAATATTCTTTTGCATTATTTGTGGATGGAGAGATTTAAAAAAAAAATTGGGTTTGGAGTCTGCATAGGGGGAAAAATGTGTTTCCGTGTGGACGGGATCTATGTCTTCATACATCTCCACTCCACTACATATCCAGCCCATATGTTGATAAGGCTACAAGTGTGTGGCCTGCCTCTCGCCCGGAGGGGCCCGGCGGTGGCTGTCAGAACGAGAGACAAAGAAGACAAAAGAGAAAGGGGAAACAGAGAACAACGGTGACAAAGGGCGTTAAAAGAAAGGGGAGGATGAAGTGGTGCTGGGGTGTGTAAAGACAGCGGGGATGAGGGGGGGGGAGGGCTTCACCACACACTGCAGGTCGTACAACATACAGTACTGCAGAACACTACAGACTATACTAGACTGGAGTATAGAATAACGGAGACTGCATTAAAGGCTATACTACAGGCTATACTACAGACTGTCGTAGAGAATACTAGAGAATGTACTTCAGGCCAGTGTATTTCAACCTATGGTATGTGTACCACTGATGCTATACAAGGGTACAGCCGGTAGCATGTTGGATTTGATTCTTGAAATATACTTATTTACAATAAAATAAGAAGTTATATTTTTATTATTATTGTTATTATTATTAATATTATTATACAGTTAGTATAGACTATTGTAAATAGTATAGAATAACATTTGTACTGCAGAATGCTTTACTGTGGACTAGCCTACTACAGGCTATACTATAGATTGTACTAACGACTATACCACATACTTTAATATAGAACACACTACTGATTGTTATTGAAGTTGAAGAGCAAGAGATAGAGTAAAGGAGTGAGACAGAGAGAGAGAGAGAGAGAGAGAGAGAGAGAGAGAGAGAGAGAGAGAGAGAGAGAGAGAGAGAGAGAGAGAGAGAGAGGAAGAGAGAGGTAGAGTTATGGAGAAATTGAGAGGGAGACAGATGTAGAGTAATGGAGAGAGAGACAGAGAGAGGTAGAGTTAAGGAGAGAGAGGTATAGCTAAGAGAAGAGAGGCAGAGAGAGGAAGTAGAGAAAGAGGTAGAGTTAAGGAATGAGAGAGGAACTCATCACAATTCACAGAGGCAGATCAGCTCCCAGCATGCACTGCAGGAATTCCATCTCACAGGCTCAGAGACAGTAATAGAAAACACTCCATCCATTAAGACTACCTCTCTCTTTCTCTCTCCCTCCCCTCCCCTCTCCGTCTCCCTTGCTTCTCTCTCCCTTCTCTGGCCCTTTATCCCTCTTTCCTCACCATCTCTCTACTTAATCTCCCTCTCCTTCTTCTCATCAAGTCAGGGAGTAGAGTATAGGGGTGTATAACGTACAGCTGGGTCAGTGTAATATCTGAGTAGAGTGTAGATAAATATAAAGTAGAGCTGGTCCAGTTTTATCTCTGAGTAGTGTATAGATCTGTATAAACTAGAGCTGGGTCAGTGTTATCTCTGAGTAGAGTGTGGATGTGTATAATTTAGAACTGGGTCAGAACATATTTGAGTAGAGTATATATGTATATAAAGAAGGGCTTTGTCAGCATATATTTGAGTAGAGTATAGATGTTTATAAAGTAGAGCTGGATCAGAATATATCTGAGTAGCAGCCATCTTGTCCCCACAGCATGCCCTGTGTCTGCAACAAGTCTCCAACAGCGTTTGGCATGCACCAACACTATTCTACATTTTCTTCTCCTTCGCTGGCTGTTCTGGCCATCTGATTGGCCCGATGAGCCTTCTGGTGACATAATCAGCTACTTAATCAGCCCAGTGTGCCCTCCTGGTGTGCTGCGAGGGAGTCCCATCCAGACTTCCCAGCCGGCCTTCATGGACACACTGTTCCCTCCATTCTGTCTCCTCCAATTAGCATTCAGCTGGCAGCCAGGCCTACCGGCATGTGGTAAACCCTGGCCTGGACACACACCCCCACTGCGGAACTATACTCAAGAATCAAATCCTCAGACATACTATACTATGCTGCTACTACAATTTCCCTTTAAACGGAGATGTTATCCTCTGTTTCCTGCCCAGGGAGTAAAGATGTAAATTAGCTAACTCTGGCACTGCTAATGAGCAATGCATTGCCTCTGTCAAATAAATAAATATGCCCCTATCACTCTCTCTTTCCTACTGTGTCTTTCTGTTTGACTCTCTCTCTCTCTCTCTCTCTCTCTCTCTCTCTCTCTCTCTCTCTCTCTCTCTCTCTCTCTCTCTCTCTCCATCTCCTTCTAACCCCCTCTCTCTGTAAGTCTCTCCCTCTTTCTCATCTATCTCTCTTTCTTTCTCAATCGTTCTGTTTGCATCTCTCCCTCACCGTTCTCTCTTTCAAATAAATTAAATCGGGCTATGCCTCTCTATGCCTCTTCTCATCTCCATCTTCCTCTCCCTCCCTTCTCCCCCACCCCCCCCCCCCCTCTCTCTCTCTCTCTCTCTCTCTCTCTCTCTCTCTCTCTCTCTCTCTCTCTCTCTGTTTCAATATCTATCTCACTGAGTCTCTCTGACTTTCTGTAGGGATTCTCAGGCCTCTCCCCCCCATCCCCCCACCCCAGTGCCCCATCTCTCTGCAACATTCCTTCTCTCTATCTCCCTCTCCCTCATTGTTATTGTGGACTAGAGGCAGTCTCCTTGCCCACTCTCTCTCTCTCTCTCTCTCTCTCTCTCTCTCTCTCTCTCTCTCTCTCTCTCTCTCTCTCTCTCTCTCTCTCTCTCTCTCTCTCAGGGGGTCGCTGGTCGCCAACCAGCGTGTCAGCGACCACAAAGGCCCAGCACGCCGTGACTAAGCAGGATTTCACAGAAACAGCGACTATTCTCCCCGCCACACCGTCCAAAATCAACACCCCCACTCACGCGTCTCCCCTTCCTGCCAAACACTGTTGAACACTGGGGGGATAGAGTGAGGGAGGGAGGGAGGGAGGGAGGGAGGGAGGGAAGGAGGGAGGGAGAAGTATCGCCCTTTACATATCTCAGATTATGGAAATATATCTATCAGGAACCTTTGAAGATTAGGGAGCTAAATTCTGGTTTGATGTAGATGGATGTTTCTTAATAAGCTCTCTCTCTATTACTGTGTTCCCCTCTCTCTCTCTCTCTCTCTCTCTCTCTCTCTCTCTCTCTCTCTCTCTCTCTCTCTCCCCTTCTAGCTCTCTCTCTTTCCCCCTCCCTTGCTCCCTCCTTCCCTCCCTCCCTCCCTCCCTCCCTCTCTCCCCCTCCCTCTCTCCCCCTCTCTCTCTCACACCCTCTCTCTCTCTCTCTCTCTCTCTCTCTCTCTCTCTCTCTCTCTCTCTCTCTCTCTCTCTCTCTCTCTCTCTCTCTCTCTCTCACACCCTTGCTCTCTCTCCCTCTCTCTCAGGAGTGTAGCCCACCATTGCAGCAGGGCCTTTAAGTAATGTGTTTGGTGTGTGTGTGTGTGTGTGTGTGTGTGTGTGTGTGTGTGTGTGTGTGTGTGTGTGTGTGTGTGTGTGTGTGTGTGTGTGTGTGTGTTTGTGTGTGTGTGTGTATGCTGAGTGTACGTGTGCACTGCTATACTCTCTTGCATAACTAACTATACTCTCACACACACTACTATATTATCTTGCATAAACACCTATGCTCTCACATACACTACTATTCTCGCTCACATACACTACTATACTCTCTCACATAAACGACTATACACTCTCATACATATATGTAAAAGGAGTATAATAATGTGTGGGTATGAGTATAGTGGTTTATATGTGAGATAATAATAGCGTGTGCAAGACCAAGTATGAATTCTGTCCCAGGTGGCCCCTCATACGTGTGTGCAGCGTGTGCATGCATGTGTGGGTGTATGTGTCTGTGTTTTGTGTGGGCGTGTGAGTGTGTTTGTGTGTGTTCATGTGTGCATGTTAATTTCTGCGTGTGTATCTGTGCGCTTGGTTAAAATTGCGTATCACTAGTAATTACAAAATCTTCAATCAACTATTTAAATATTAAAGAAAGAGACAAATGTGTTAAAAGCCCAGCGCTTTCATGGAAATTACAGGTTGATAAGAGGCTGAAATAACAGGTGAGTCTGGTGTTTTTAAAAGGGTTTCAACACTTTTAACAGAGTCACCTGCATTTGGTGTGTAAGAGTTTCAAAGATTACACTTAGGTTAGTTAGATGTGTTTGGGTCAGGCAAGAGCTAAGAGGGTAAGGTAGGGGCTAAGAGAGCAAGGGTTAGGAAGTATTTAGCTCTTGGGGTTAGGGTTAGGTAGGGTCTAAGAGGGTTAGATAGGGGTTAAGAGTATGATGGTTAGATAGGGGCTAAGAGGGTTATGGTTAGGTAGGGGCTAAGAGGGTTAGGTAGGGGCTAAAAGTGTGAGGGTTAGGCAGGGGATAAGAGAGTTAGGTAGGGGCCAAGAGGGTTACGGTCAGGTAGGGGCTAAGACGATTAGGGGTAGGTAGTTCAAGTATTAAGTATAAGGGGTAGGGGTTTCGTTTTGGAGAGAAAAATAAGACGTACCAGTATACTAATTATCTATATAGCAACGTATAACGGCGGCAGTGGCTCAGGTGGTAGATCAGGTCATCTGGCAACAAAAGCATGCCGGTTCAATCCCTTGGTCATCCTGGCCAAGAGTCCAGGTGTCTCTAAGCAGGACATCTAACCCAAACTGCCCCCAACAAGCTGGCTGTTGACACAGCTGGCGCTGTATAACAAAGCACCAAATGTAAAGCATTTTAGGTGGTCCATTTACTATTTATCATGTATAGGTAGCTGTAATGAAAGGCTTTTATATAATTAATTGGGATGAATCATGCCCTGCGTCATACTGATACATAGTAATCTTAAATGGAAACTATTTTAATACCATAATACGTACTCATATCACACTTATAAATGTTACATATAAACCCTTTTTGGTTTAAAGGGGTACCGTCCCACTATGTTCTAGTATAGAAGAGTACTTCTTCATATGCGTGTTGGGAAAGAAAATAAGAAAACGTTGTTGGTCCTTTTTGAGGCCAATGGCAAACGCAAATCCCAGACCATTGAGGTCAATGATCCAGATTTCCCTGAAACATGGTTGATGTTGCAGGCAACAAATATGAAGGAAGTAGTCTCATATTAGAAAATAGCTGAGCGTGAGGGTTTCTCTTTAAATATTAAGAAAACAACATGTTTCCAAACGCATACAAACTTTGAAAATAGTCTGCACATGATTTTTTGAGATTCCAGCAAACCGCTTCAAAAACATGTTTTCTGGAACTCAAATACTATGTTCACACCATAATACGTCTCCTTTAAAGGATAATTACACATATCTAACAATAACTATGACAATGTCACCACAATCTTAAAGGCTAGCCTTCCTCAACCATTTAAGAAATACTGTGAATAATGTAGTTCTTTATCAAGCAGTTCTACCATGAACTATTTAATGCTGGGAACTATTACAAACAGAAAATGTTAAAGGGTTTCGAATGAGGGGGGCTGGTTTATGACCTTCATGCTGGCAGGACATGAATATGAACTGTATAAAATATGGTACCATAAAGCCATTACTCTAAAGATTATCGGTCGGCCTCCGTGCGTTCATGCTTCATTGGTCTCTAACACCGGCCCTCTGGCGCCTGATTGGCTGGAACCGGCATCTTCATGACTTTATTGACAGAAATCACTGGCTCGCAGTCTGATCAAATCGGTAAACCTTTTTTTATTCTCCCCTCTCTCCTGCCGTCTGACGGCTGTCTCCGCAGTGCTGGCGGATGTGTAACCGAACCAGGTGTTGTTGTTTAAACGAGACGCTGGATCTTTGTTTTTTCCAGAAGCAGGGTGGAAGACACCCTCCGTCTCCTCGCGTAGAAGAAGTGATTGTTGTCTTTAATGAATAAAGATGCCCTCTAACTGACAGCCGGTAGATGGTGGGATGTCGGCTAGCAACACTACCCCTGCCGTCCAAACTGCAAACACGTTGCAGAGATAGAGTGAGTACACAAATGACACATTCCAAATATGCTGCCTGGTGTGAATACAACCAGTTAAACTTGGTCGCGATACAACACAATGTAACACGGCTGACGTACTGTCCAGTATGGACTTGTGTGAGGGATTTACAGTCATCACGCTACTGTGGGAACTGGGTTTCCATAATGTACGTTCCAGACATGAGAAATCTGTACACCGTGCTCCTGCAAAATGTGCCACAGTTTGTATATCCCTGTCCTGTAACCGTAAAATATATTCCAGTATTTTGACTTTGGCTAAACATTCCTTTGGCTAAGGAATAAAATTAAACTGTGTTTCTTTATAACCAGCAACCCCCCCCCCCCCCCCCCCCCCCCCCCCCCCCCCCCCCCTTATCTGACAAGCGTTATCTGCCCATTTACTGAATTTTGTTTGTTACAGGTCATTTGTGTTAGATAAAATGTACAATTTGTATAAGAAGATGAATAGAGCCTGTGTGATTTATTTTCGAGTAAGTAGCTTAAGTCCTGTCGTCAATTTCACCAAAAAGTTGGCCTACTCTAAGAATTTGGAAGCCACCTGTCTTCAGAAACTTTTCGGCTAAAGTGCAGCTCTGCTGAAAAAATATTATTGTTAGTTGAATGTTTACTTAATGTCTATTGATCCTCTACAGATATAAAAAAGTAATGTAGCTGAGTGTCTACTGCACATACAGCAATATATATATATATATATATATATATATATATATATATTTATATATATATATATATATCAAACGCAGGTTACTTGATAAAAGAGTTAATAAAAGCTTTTTTAATTAAAATTGACAACCTCTGCTGAAAGTGACAATGCAGCCGAGGTAAATAAAGAAATAAATAACGTTAGGTCCTATTCACTTTACATGTTGTTGGTAATATGCAAAATCATACTGAATTTTTTACATACGCCCCTAATACTGCCCCTAAACTGAGACAATGTTGATACTAAACTGAAAAGCAAGGGCACTCAAATAATACTCAATAAAACCCAACTGATACATAACTATGTATTATCCAGGTGAAGTTTTACCACGCAATATGACGGTAATACACGCAATATGAAACACATTACAAAACACAACACACTACCTAACACATCACCTAACACACCACCAAACCCATCAACAAACACATCCAAGCACATAACCTAACACACCAACAAACACATCACCAAAAAGACCACTAACACGCCACCTAACCCATCAATATATACATCACCAAACACACCACCAAATCCATCAATATAAACATCACCAAAACAACACCAACAAACCCATGAATATATACATCGCCAAACACACCACCAAACCCATCAACAAATACATCACCAAACACACCACCAAACCCATCAACAAATACATCGCCAAACACACCACCAAACCCATCAACAAATACATCACCAAACACACCACCAAACACATCAATAAATACATCACCAAACACACCACCAAACCCATCAACAAATACATCACAAAACACACCACCAAACATGCACCATACACGCCATCAAACACATTTACAAGCACAACACAGAACACATCACCAAACACACCACAAAACAAATATTAAGTACATCACCAACACACCACCGAACACACAAAGACACCACCCTACACGATTCCATTCCCATTACCAAACATATAAAACCACATACACACACACAAACACACACACACACACACCCAAACACAATTAGTGCTCGGAGATGCCACTTGCCACAGCCTGTATGGCGAGTGGCATCAGCAGAAGGAGTTTTTGGACCAATGGGAAGTGGAGTTGTAATAAGTGGTATTCCACTACTAGAGATGCTGCTCTGCCTGACTTTTTAAACCTCAGCTAACCACAGACCCATTCAGAGATAAGGAAACCTATTTGCAGGAGGGTCCTCTTGCGGGTAGGAGAGGGAGAGTGTACACACTGAATATTTCTGTTCCTCGGCTTTAGTTACATCATGTGCTGAGTATTGATAAACGGGAGGGGGAAAAGAGCTTTGTTAAACGAACAGACTTGGAGGTTTATTTTACTGCTGGGTTTGTGAATAAGGTTCTGTGTCTCTCTAGCAATGAAGCGGCACTATTTGCATTGTTATTTTAATACGGCGACTGCGGTTACAAATCATCTAAACTAAACTTGAATGTCATGCCACTGGACACTTTTCATTCAGCTTCTGAACCACCTCAAGAGTTTGCTAGGAAGAAAACTAAAGGAAAGAAGGGAAAACACTCCAAGAGACAATTGGAGCATTGTCTTCTGCCTTGAAGCTTATGGTTACTGTAAACCTGGAGCTGCTGCCAGACAGGGAATGCAAACCTGCTGAAGTAAATATCAGCCAACATGCTCACATACACACAATAAAGGCCAGAGTTGCTTTCACATTTAAGATTATAAAAGCTTACCCTGCGTTCACACCAAAAGATGCAAAAAGTTGACGCGCGTCACGATCCCATTCAAAGTGAATGTAGAGACGCGTTGCTGCTTTGCTGCCGCAGCATTTGCTGCAGAGAAAACCGGCAGCAAAATTTGATTCGCGGCGCGTCAAAATCTGATTTGCGGCACGTCAAAATCTGATTTGCGGCGCGTCAAAATCTGATTGGCAGTGCGGCATGCCCATGCCCGCTGCCGGGCACGGGCGGCGGGCGCGTTCACGTATTTTGCGGCGCGTCAAATGCTGCTCGAGTTGAAATATTTCAACTTTTCGGCTGCAAACGCGTGATGACAGCCAATCAGCGTTCAACAGCGTTGCCACGGAGGCGTTGCCACTGAGTGACATGCCGTAACATCCAATCAGTGTTACTCCCTTGGAGTGACCTAGAGTTCACTACCGTTACATTTATTTAGTAACTCGAAAAACCCCACAAATCAGCATTCTGTAGTGTAGTTGTGTTTACAGTTAAACTAAACTATAGTAGTATGTGTATGTATAAGTATGCTAAAGGGCTAGCATAACAACCCCAAACAAAACCCAGTTGGGTGCCAGGCAGCACCAGCCTTCCAGGCTCCGAATGGTCTCATGAACCCATAAACGACGGGCATTCCGACGTCTCTCCCTCTTCCACAACAGGTAAAGACATGCAATGCTCGTAATGTCGGTTGTGAATGAATTCAAAAGCACCGCGAAACTTCCCGCGCTGCAAAACTGCGTCACAGCAAAATGTTTGCAGCGCGTCAAAACCTTTGCTGCGCCGCAAAACTTTTGCTGCGCCGCAAAACTTGATTTGCCGCACCGCAAAACTTGATTTGCCGCGCCGCAAAACCTTGGCATCAACGCGTTCGGGCAGCAAATGCATCTTTTGGTGTGAACGCAGGGTAAGATGTAAACAAAAGATGAATGAAACATAAACTTCAATAAAGACAACATAGTGCCAAACAAAGAGTGTGTGTGTGTCGTGTGTGTGTGTGTGTGTGTGTGTGTGTGTGTGTGTGTGTGTGTGTGTGTGTGTGTGTGTGTGTGTGTGTGTGTGTGTGTGTTTGTTCTTTTACACATACACACACGTGCGCCCGCATTCATTCATTCTTTTTAACACTCACTCGCGGTAAAACAATGTTTTCTCACGATCAAATACTCAATCCTAAAAGTTATGGGCATGTTTGCAGACGTGTTGGTTTAAAAGTACCACTCATTACCGCTGTATCAGATGTTCATTACCAAATAATTTACCAAGAATGTGTGGCTAGGTAGATGAGAGAAGCAAAGTGTATGTGTGAGGTGCACAAGCAACATTATGCATGCACCCTTAAAATTGCATCTGAACAACGCTCCACTGACTTTAAACCTGGTATTTCCTGGTCTGTGGCGCAAGTGGTTTCTGAAACTGCAAAATAGCACCAGGGAACGTTCACGTCAGAACACGCCTCCTCCTTTCGCCGAACCGCCCCTTGGGAAGCAAGATCATTCCCTAATTTACCGAAGCGTGGCGCAGGAGGGAAAAGAACGCTCTGCGCCAGTTGCAAAATAGCAACGACACATTCGCCAGTGATTAGTCAATTGCGCCGGATGTAAGATAGGGCCCTGTGTGCGTGTGTGCGCACATGTGTGTGGAATGGGATTGTGCACCTGTGTGTTTGTGTCTGTGTGCCAACTGGTTATACAAGTTATTGTGTTTTTGTAATTATTATATGATGTCACACTCTTTCTAAAGATCTAACACTTTACCGCTTTTTGGAGTTCACTTTCCTGTCGCCAAACACACTTTCACAAACAGACAAGTACTTTTCATCCTTGCAATCTGCAAGATGTACACCTATACTGAATCATGTAATATATACTGTGTGATGTAAGATCCACTCCTTTACTGTATGAGAACTGATGTACACCAATACTGTATGAAGACAAGTGTGTAGAGGACCATATCTGTGCAAGACTGAACAGAACTGGCCCTAATCAAGATTCCAGAAGTAGGGGTTTTATTTATAAAATGGCCGGTAAAACACACGGTTGTTCTGAAATAATTTCTAGCGAAAGCACGCTATCTACGTCCTCTCTTTTGACGTAGATCATCATCATCGTCATCCACCTATCTAGTGGGTATAAAGCAAAAAAAGTACAAACACGGCATAACACTGATGTTTGTCTGGCTGTATTGCAATCCATTCCAGGGAGTTGTCAAGACAACAGGCCTATTGATCATGGCTTCTTAAACAAGCAATTAA